>NW_027187281.1:563576-641830 GCF_028583685.1 Petaurus breviceps papuanus | reverse complement strand
AGAAGAAGAAGAAGAAGAAGAAGAAGAAGAAGAAGAAGAAGAAGAAGGAGAAGAAGAAGGAGAAGAAGAAGAAGAAGAAATGAAAGGGCTCTGAGGAAATTAGAAGCACTCTGAAAATTCAAAATAATACTACAGAGGCAATAGTGCATGGGGGATAGAGTGCTGGATTTGGAGTCCAGAAGACCTGAGTTCTAATTTGGCCTCAGACACTTACTAGTTGTGAGACCCACCTCAAATCATTTCACCTCTCTCAGCTTCTTGGTTTTCTTGTCTCTAAAATGGGAGCAATAATGACATCGATATCTCAGGGTTGTTGTGAGGATCAAATGAGAAAATAAATTGAGAACTCTTTGTAAACCTTAAAGTGCTATATAGATGTTGTTACTGTTGTTTCTAGCTTGTGACCCTGGACAATTCCCTCAACTTTTATGTATTTTAAGCAAATCTCTAAGTTGCTTACTTACATTTTTAAAACATTTTCTCAATGGGGAAGGGGGTTAGTGGATTAAAAGAAAACACTTGGTTTTGGAAAAATAAAAATAAACTAAAAAAAAGGAGTTGGCCCCAATGGCCTCTGAGGTCCCCCATGTCTATTTCTGTCACTCTCTGCTTTCTTTGTTCTAGTTGTTTCTCTGTCTTTTCACCACCCTCCCCTTTTCCCTAACACTGCCTTGGAATCATTGACAAAGAGGCTGAAACTCAAGAGAAAAGCTAGATGGGATGACTGGGGCAAGTCCAAGTTGATGGATCATAAATTATTAAGGGACCTTTGAGTTTGTCCAGATCAACTCCCTCATTTTACAGAGACTCAGAAACGTTAAGAATTTTGCCCAAATTCAACCAAATAATAAGTGTCAAAGCTAGAAATTGAACCCAGACCATTTGACTCCAAATCTAGCGTTCCACCTATAAGGTTAGGCAGAAACCCTTCTCTGTTGCATCTGGAACTCAAAACCATTTCGTCACTCCACTCTCTCCGTGGGCTGCCCAAAAGGGAAGTTGACCTTCTCTTGTCTAGCTGTCTACTTCTTCATCAGCAGAACAGAAACACTGCAGGGAAAGTTCTTAATTAAAACTTGGCCTGTCAAAATTTGGTCCCAGGGCTGCTGTCTAGAATGTTGTATCTCTTAGAATAGAACAGAAACAAACCATGGTCATTTGTACCCATCTTTGGTCACATTCATGGGCCTCTCATTCATTTATGTTGAAGTATGGCCACCCTCTCTTTTCTGTGTTGAAGTATGGCCAACCCTCTCTTTTCTATAGGCTGAACTTTGCCTCAAATATTTACTTGGGCTTGTTTATCTATCTTAAGTTGCTGGGATGCCAAACATACCCAAACTGTTATGACTGATTGCATGAAGATTTTCTGTTCTCATTTATTGACTCCAATGTTCTTGGATATAATACTTCTCATTAAGGCATCTTCCACTTATTTATAAAATCACTCAGATTGCTTCTGTGAAGGGATATGCTCAGCCAGGGACATAATCAACATTTCCCAGGGCAATCAGTGATTCCAAAGAAGTGATAGGGAAAAGGGGAGGGACATGAAAAGACAGAAAAATAATAACTATGCAAAGTAAGAAAGTAGAGGATCACAGAAATAGGGCCATAAGGGACCTCTTGGGCCATTAAGGTCAACCCCCTTGGGGTTTTTTTTTAGTTTTTTTAAAAACAAGTATTTTTCATTAATCTGTCCTTTCTACTAATCCTCTTCCCCATTGAGCAAATGTGGGAAAAAAATCTCTATATACATCTTTACATAGAATGATGAAACAAATTCCCTCCTTAGCCACTTCTGAGCATGTTATGTCTCTTCCTTCATGTTAAGGTCATTATATTTCTTTCTGGAAGTGGGTGGCATCTTCATTCTTCCTGTCATCCTACCTGTACTTCTCAGCCTCATTTGCTAGAGTTTGACCCCCTCATTTTGCAGATGAAGAAGTTGAGACCCGGGGAAGTTCATTGAATTGCCCAAGGTCACATACATAAGCAAATGATCAAAGGGAGGATTTGAATCCAGGTCCTCTGACACCATAGCCAGGCAGCAGTCTGAGGAAGAGAATAAATATTTACATTGTGACTACTATGTGCCAGACACTGAGCTAAGGGCTTTTTACAAATATTATTTCCTTTGATCCTCGCAACAACTTTGGGAGGTAGATATTATTATTCCCATTTTAGAGCTGGGGAAAATAGAGATAAAGTGACTTGCCCAGAGTCACACAGCCAGTAAGTATCTAGGGTTGAATTTGAAATCAGGTCTTCATGACTCCAGACCCAGCGCCCTAGTGGAGGCAGCACACACCAGCCTTGAATAAATCTTTACTTGATTGGTTTGACGTAGGTTTTTGAACCTGGAAGAAGGAAACCTGAATTCTTCATGGGGAGGGGGCACCTGAGCTGTACTTTGAAAGATAGAAAGGATTTTAATCGCTGGAGACAGAGGTGTGCAATCCAGATCATCAGCCAAAATCTTTAGAATGACCTGGATTTTCGAAGACTTTCAGTAACAACCAACTTGATAATTATAGCTCACTTTTATGTGTCGGTTTACAGTTGAAAAATGCTTTCCTCACATCAACTCTGTAAAGGAGCTTTTTAAAAGGAGGAAAATGGGGCAGCTAGGTGGTGTAGAGAATAGAGCAGTGGCCTTGGAGAGCCAAGAGGATCTGAGTTCAAATCTGACCTCAAACACTTGACACTTTCTAGCTGTGTGACCTTGGGCAAGTCACTTAACCCCTTCCAAAAAGAATTAATTTTTTTCCTTTGGAAAATGAGATGGAGAGGTCAAACTATTTGCCAGAGGTCACATAACTGAAAAGGCTGAGGTGTCTTCACACCTCCTTGGCACTCTTCCTACCACACTATGTTTCCTTTTAACTTCAATTTAATTCAATTCAACAAACATTTATAAAATGCCTACTATGCACGGGGCATTGCAATCAATGCTAGGAAGACAAAGTTGAAAAATTATATGATTCATGCCCTCAGAAGACTTACAGTTTTGTAGAGGGATAAAATTTTCTTTAATACTTTGTTTCTCCTCATTTCATTTGAAGGTTAGAGGGAAGCTAGCAATAGGATTGCCCGAAAAAAAGAAGAAAAGAAAGAAAAGAGGGTCACTGACTGTTTCTCTTCTACCCATTTTAGGATGGAAGGAGATTCAGAAGGAAATAGGACAGTTTTTAAAACAGTATGTTGAATTTACTCTGTCCTTTTAAAAGAGCAATCTGTGCATAAAAGATTGTTGGTATTGCATATAGTCTTTGGTTTTGGGTTCTACTTAGTAAATGGAAATGTTCTTTTTTATTGGTTTTTGTTTGATTCAGAATAAAAAAAGAAAAGAAGAATTAATAGAATTCAATTGAATTTCAGGAGTGCAATTAGTAACCTACAAATATAGCAGATGTGGGATGAACATGGTGAATAATGGAGGGTTAAGAGGTGATGCTATCTGATTGTTTGTTTTACACCAAATCAAATTGGAAGTATAAAGCACATGAATGTGGCTCACTCTACTCAAAAGATGTGCCCTTAAAAGTCATGTGTATATTAATTCTGAGTTCAATTTCAAATCTCATTTTTAGTACAATGCAGAGGTTTTTATTTAAATGAACCACTGAAAGGAATACTTTTGTAATGCAAATAATGTCCTCGTTGTGTTTCATATTTTGGAATATCTGGGTTTTTTCCAAAGCAGAGATCTAATAAAATGCAAATTTAATAGCTGACTGACCTTTAAATCTGGTTTTGTTTGTGGCTTAAAGATGCAGTTTCATGGAAATTTTGCAGGTTTCTAATGTCCTATGATTTAATATTCCTTTTCAGGCTCAATTCAGAAGGGATTTGGCACATTGAGATCACCAAAGTGGGAGAGCTAGACAGCAGCTCTCACCCAGTTGGGCTCAGTCTATGTATTTATTTCTCCAAATTGTACTATCCCTCTTCCAAGCTGCAGTGAAATTTTCTTTTTTTTGCAAACTTTTAAAGTTCCTAGAGTTTCCAGGATGTCCTGTTTGCTGTCTCAGCTAAAAATGCTACAAGAAATCCTTTCTTGGTGCATTTCTTTCTGTTTAATGTTGTTTCAAGTAGTACCCTGGCAGTAAAGTGCCTGCACCATCTACTGAAAAGGAAAGCTTGACCAAAGTAAAGACTCAAAATGATCTCAACTAACTTGTAGAGAGCCCAGCTGAGAACAACTGCTTTACTTGGTGTCTTTGCTGGGATGGGCCAAATCAATAAACATTTATTTAAGGGTCTATTGTATGCCAGGCATTGTGATAGGAGCTGGAGAGACAAAGATAAAAGTTAGACAATTTCTGCCCTCAAGGAGCTTACCTTCTAACGGAGGAAGGGTGACAATAAGTACATATACAAGTATGTAGAGAATAAATATAAAGTAAAGGTGGCACAGTAGATAGAGTGCTGGACTAAGAATCAGGAAGACTCATGTTCATGAGTTCAAATCTGACCTCAGACACTTGCTAGCTGTGTGACACTAGGCAAATTGCTTAACCCTGTTTGCCTCAGTTTCCTCATCTGTAAAATGATCTGGAGAGGGAAATGGCAAACCACTCTAGTATCTCTGCCAAGAAAATGCCAAATGGGGTCACGGAGAATCAGATTGGAACAACCAAACAACAACCAAGATAAGTTGAGGGAGTAAGGATCGAGGTTTTGGGGAGATCAGGAAAGGCTCTAGAGCTGTCAGGAAGGCAGTAAGGAATTCTATGAGGTGAAGATAAGGAAGAAGTGTGTTACAGAAAAGGAGGACAGCTGGTGCAAAGACAGAAAGATGGAGTCCACTGTGTGATGCCCAACAAGAAGGACAGTGTGGCTGGAAAGTAGCAGATGCAAAGGAGAATAACGTAGAAGGGAGCAGAGAAGGTAGGCTCGTGCCACATTGTAAGGAGCATTAGAAATCATGCTGAGGAATTGATACTTTATCCTAGAGGCACTAGGGAGCCACTATAGTTTACTGTAGGGGAGTGATGTGGTCAGGTCTGCATTTGAGGAAAATCACATTGGCAACTATGTGGAAATGGATTAGAATGGGGAGAGATTTGAGTCAAGGAGGCCAATCGGAAGTTACATTGTAGTAGTTCAGTTGAGGGACGGTGACATAAGGTGGCAACTATATAAGCAGCAAAGTTGTGGAGACTGAAGTGAGAAAGTGTGACAACTAATACTGAAGAGTTGAAAATAATGAAGAGAATTTAACCTGGGAGTCTAGGGGGATGGTGATGCCCTTGGCAGACACAGGGAAATTTGAATGAGTGTACTGAGGGGGGAGAGGGTGATAATGAGTTCTATCACTGATATGTTAACTTTGAGGTGTCTATGGCATATACATTTTGAAATATTAAATAGATAGTTAATGGTGCAGGATTGGAGTTCAGGAGAGAGGCTGGGACTCTCTCTCTCTCTGTCTCTGTTTCTCTCTCTGTGTCTCTCCCTGTCTTTCTGTGTCTCTCTATGTCTCTCTCTCTCTGTCTTTCTCTGTTTCTCTCTTTGTCTCTCTGTCTCTGTTTCTCTCTCTGCCCTCCCCCCTTTCTCTGTAGGTATGGGTGGGTGTGTAGGAATCATCTGTATAGAGAAGTATATTTAAATCCATACAAGCAAATAGGTTCACAAAGTAAAAGTATAGCAAATGTGAGTCAAAGGCAGGCCTTAAAGAAGCCAGGTCTCCCTAGATCCAAGACTCTCTATCCATCAATACCATACTGCCTCTGAGTTGAAGAAACTTTTATTAATAGATCACTGGTCCCAGAGCCTGACATTCTGGGTTCAAATTCCAGTTCTGCCATAAATGGAAACAATGACATTTGTACCACTCACCTCCCAGAATGCTTTTGAGGGGCAAAGGTCATTTACCTAAAATACTGAGTAACCAAGAAAGGCTATAAAAATATAAGCTACTATGACTTTCTATAGCTTCTTGCTTGCGCAGGTTTAGTAAGCAACCACACACACACACACACACACACACACACACACACATACACACACACACACACACACATACAGAGTCACCATTGAAAACAGCTACCTCACCAACACTTTTACAACTTCTATTAAAAATACTTACTTGAGTTTCTCCCAGGTCTCTTCACCAAATTTCTCAATCACGAGAGACTGTAGGCAGGTGTTGATAAACCCATACTAGAAGAGAGACCAAGAGAAGGAGAAAAAGATGTATAATGAGGCATGAAAAACCCATTTATAGACAACTTAATGGTTTCTTTTAGGGAAAGTGAAATGACATCCACTTTGGGGAAATAATTATACCTTTTCCTTGTTTCCAGTGAGTTTATTTGTTTAATGGCTATATTGGGACCCAGCTTCGTGCAGACCTTGCAACACACGAGTAGTTTTGTTTCCATAGAGAATTTAGATGAACTAAATTTGAAACCCAATTATAATTAGAGAAGAGGAGGAAGAAGCATTCTGTGTTGGTTGGATTCCTCTTGGAAACGGTAGTGTTGACCTGCTTTAGACAGTGCGTCCAAGCTAGCTGGAGGAGATGGTGAGGCAGGCCTGTGCCTATGCGTGTAGATGATCTAGAAAGCAGAGAGAGAGCAAACATTTGCCCTTCTACAGACTGAATGATAGTTTGGGGAGAGAGGGAACAGACGGCAGAAAGGAGAGCAGAGGAGAGCGCAGGGCTGCCTCCAAGCGGGGTCTTGCCTGTCAGTTTGCTCTTGAATCCCTATCACCTTTCATAATCTTTCATGGTCCTGCCCCGCTGCTGCAACGCGGGGCAGAAATAAAGGAGGTATTTGGCAGATGTGTCTCACTTTTCCTGGGCTTTCCTAAATGATCAGAAATAGAATTTTAGGGGGCGGCTAGGTGGCACAGTGAGCAAAGCCCCGGCCCCAGAGTCAGGAGGACCCGAGTTCGGTTCCGGTCTCAGACACTTAGCATGCCGATGCACACACACAATATTAGCCATGTAACCTAGGGCAAGTTACTTAACCCCAACTGCCCTCCAAAAGACAAAAAAAAAAAAAAACTTTGGTAAATCAACATCTAATATTTAGGACTAAAAGGGATCTTGGAAGACATGTGTCCAACTTCATTCATTTTACAAAAAAGGAAAGTTAGGTCTGAGGGTAAGTGACTTGGCCAGGGTCACACAACTAGTAAGTGACAGAAGTGGGATATAAATCCAAGTCTTCCTAACTCTCTTGCCCTCTCTATCTGCTACTCCATACTGCTTAGTATTTCAAACAAATCCCCTCCCAACAAATGAATACTTTCAACAAGAGAAAAAACATTTTTTGTTGTGTTAAAAAATGCCTGCAATTTATCTGTTTAGTAAGGTTGAATTTTTCTGTATGGAGATTTCTTTAAGGGGGACACACTTATATTCAAGGAATAGATAAGAGGACCCTGAATTAAACATTTTGAGGGGTAAAAATTTTGCTAACTTTCCCATTCATCCTCCACATGTATCCCACGTCCCCTTTCTCCATTCCATAGTACTTAGTATTTCTGGTCGCATAGGTCCAACAACCCTGGAAGGAGTAAAGATACAATTGTGTTTTAGCCCATCAAAAATTGGACCCAAAGGCAGTTTAGTGGTATACGGGATAGCGCACTGATCCTGTAGTGAGGAGGCCCCGAGTTCAAACTTGGCCTTAGGTGCTACTAGCTGTGTGACCCTGGGTAAGTCACTTAAACCCAAATGCTTCAAAAAAATTTGGACACAGGATTTGACAAAAGAGATTCCTTTTGAAAAACCGTATTCAGAGGCAGCTAGGTGGCACAGTGGATAGAACACTGATACTGGAGTCAGGAAAACCTAATTTCAAATCTGGTCTCAGAAACTTACTAGCAGCATGACCCTGGGCAAGTCACTAAACTCTGATAGCCTCAAGAAAAGAGAAGAAAAAAGAAAGGACTCATTAAAAGTATGCTTTCTTTTATGAAATGAGAGAGGTGTTGACATGGACCCATTCCTGTTTATCTCCCTCTCATGACTTGGCTCTGGAGTCTCTCCCTTCTCCCCTCCCTTTTCACTTGTGAAGAATGCTGAGAGTTAGGGTACTTCATATCTGCTTGGGCATTGTCACCTCCCTCTCCAGAATTGATGTCACTCCTTTTGAAGGGCCACACCAGCTCCCAGTGCCTCAGCAAAGAACCAGTAGAGTGGTTCTCCACCTTGATTCAGTCAATTCCCATTCTCTGTGCTGGCTCACTCGTGGCTCACCCTAGGGACAAATACAACACTCCTTCTCTTCATCCCCGTGGAGACAAATCACATCTTGTATTCATCAACACCTTTTCCGTTTCCACACATTTGGCCATGTCACGCTCTACTTGGTTTTGCAGAGCTGTCTGAGTATGGCTTCAGACTCAAGAAAACCTTGGTCCAAGTCCCTTCTCTCTGACAATGGGTTATGGGACCAAGGCCACATCATTAAACCAATCCCTCAGGACCCTGGACAACCCTCTAAGGCTTTACAGATAAATTTCTAATTTCTAAATCCATACTTGAGTTCCCCATAGGTGGGAATGAAATCTTAAGCCCAAATCGCAGCCCCCTCAACCCCCAAAATGTATCAAGCTTTGGAAGGAACACAAAGATGAAGAAAACACGGCCTTTGCCTTCAAGGAAGTTGCATAATAGCTGGAGACATTTAGCACGTGTCAAAAACCATAATATAGAGAGGTTGTATTACTCTGTATATTCCTCAGTGAAGGATAAAGGCACAAAGTATTATGGGAGTTCAGAGAAAGAGACATCCTCTCTAGGAAGTAGAAATCAGTGAAGGCTTCAAGGAGGAAGTCATGTTTACTCTGAGATTTGAAAAATGATTGGAGTGTTGAGTATCAGAAATAGGTTGTGAGTGGGGAGCTTAGAGGAGAGAGTCTCAGGTGAAAGGAATGGTGTAAGCAGAAGCCCCGAGGCAGGTTATGTTCTAGGAATGACTAGTGGGTCAGCTAGACTGAACTCTACATGTTATGTTGTTCAGTCTTTTTCAGTCGTGTCTGACTCTCCGTGACCTCATTTGGAGTTTTCTTGGCAGAGATATTGGAGTGGCTTGCCATTTGCTTCTCCAGCTCATTTTACAGATGAGGAAATTAACAACAACAGGGTTAAGTGATGATGTTGTGGATATGGGTAAAACATAAGATAAAACTGGAAAGGCAGACTGGGGCCAAGTCATGGAAGGCCTTATTCTGCAGGCAATGGAGAGCTATTGAAAGTGTTTGAAAAATGCAATGTCGTGATCAGATTCATATGCTTGGAAAATTCATCTGGTAGCAGTGTTGGATGGATTGAGGGGAGTGAGTAGGAAGAAGAAAGAATAGATTGAAGGAGGGCAGTTAGGTGCTAATACAATGTTCAGAGGGAAGGTGAAGTGGGCCTGGTCTAGGGGGGTAGTTGTGGGAAAGGAAATGATTCATAGATATTGCGGATGTAGAATGAACAAGATCTGTTGATGGATTTGGGGGCTGGGGAATAACTGCACAACAATAATAATAGTAACAATCACTAATAATAATAACTGACATATTGTGCTACATGTATTTTTTCTTTTGTGGTATTAAACTCTGAGGCAGGGACTACAGATGAGGAAGGGGCTAAGAGATGAGGAAACAGACTCAAAGAGGTTTTCCCATTGTCATACAAATGGTGGGTCAAGTCAACAAGAATTTATTAAGCGCCTATGTGCCAAGCATTGTGCTGATCTGTGGATCCCCCCCCCCAAAAAAGGCAAAAACCAGATCTGCCCTCAAGGAGCTCACAGTCTAATAAGGGGAGACAACATGCAAACAGCTATACTTGAACAAGATGTATGCAAGATAAATTGGAGATAATCTCAGAGGAAAGGCACTAATATTAAGGAGGATCCAGAAATACATTTTGCAGAAGGTGGGATTTTAGTCATGAATTGAAGGAAACTAGTAAGTAGAGATGGAGAAAGAAGAGAAAACCAGGCATGAAGGACAACCAGTGAAAATTCACAGAGCTGGGAGTTGGTGGATTGTTTTCCCATTAACATAAAGAAGCCAAAATCACTGGATCATAGGGATAGGGGCAGCTGGGTGGAACAGTGGATAGAGTTCTGGGCCTGGAGTCAGAAAGACTCATCTTTGTGAATTCAAATCTGGCCTCAGATGCTTACTAGCTGTGTGAACCTGGGCAAGTCACTTAACCCTGTTGGTCTTAGTTTCTTTATCTGTAAAACGAGCCGAAGAAGCAAACGGCAAACCACTCTAGTATCTCTGCTAAGAAAACTCCAAATGAGGTCATGGAGAGTCAGACATTACTGAAAAAGACTGAACAATATAGCATATATAGAGAGGAGTAAGGTATAAGAACGCTGGAAAGGTAGGAAGGCGCTTTAAAAGCCAGACTGATCCTAGAGGTAGTAGGGTGCCATAGGAGAGTAAATAGGAGGGGTGGGTTATGTACTTAGTTCTTCCTGACACCAGATCCAGTGTTCTACCCACTAAGCCACACTGACTCAGAAAGGGGCTGAATGTAAGGGGGAGTGAGGAGACCTCCAAACTGAGCAGCTACTATTCAGAAAAAATAGGACTTTCAAGAAATTAGGAGTTTTTAGCTGAAAAGGTATTGGAACATGGTGGGGAGAGGGAAAAGAGATTTATTTGCAATTTACAGTCTCAGAGAGTTGGTGATGACACTGAGAGCTTCAGTGATTTCAGATCATAGTGTAGGAAGGGACCTGAGAGGTGATGAAGTCTGACCCTCTCATTTTATGGACAAGAAATTGAGGGCCAGAGAGGGTAAGTCATTTGCCTAGAGCCACATAACTAAGTGTTGGAGGCAGAATTTGAACCAAGATTTCTGAATTTAGTTCTCTCTCCACTATACCTTTCCCAGGCTTTTTTGTCCAGGATCAGAAAACAGTATGGGTCAGATACCTGCCCACCAATCCTGGACCCAGTTCTGAAGCCTGTCCTCTCTCTGCTACTCCAGGTCACATCTCTGAAAGGAGCCAAAAGAGGTATTGTAAGGAGTGGGAGAATCATTTGTCTCTTGGGCCCTACACTTTGTATAAGTTTCCTGGGTGATAGCTTTATTCTTGACTTTAAACTTTCTTTTCCCTCTGGAAACAGGAAGATGCCCACAAGACACTTCAATTTTTCAAAGAAAAATCAAGTCAACAAGCATTTATTAAGCAATCAATAAACATTTATTAAGCACCTACTATATGCCAGGAACCTTGCTAAGAACTGGATAGCCGCTACTATCTTCCAGGCAAGGTGCTGAAATGTGTATAAGATAATTATGTATCATACATATATATAACTTATAAAATATATAGGTTATAAATATATAAATTATATATAAAATACATATAAATTATATATAAAACATAATAAATAAGAAATTTCCATGTTTAGGGGAAACCTAAATTAAACAAAAGGCATTCTCCCCTCTTTCCCATCCTCTCTTCTCCCTACAGCCCCCCACAATACCACAGATTCTAATGAATTCCACATTCTATCTTCCTACCAGAAAATGTCTCTAGAATTCAGAGATTATTAACCTTTTTTGTGTGTCATTTATCACCCCACCCCACTGTCACCACCCATCAGTAATCTGGTAAAGCCTGTGGATTATTTCCTAGAATAAGAATGTATAAAATAATAATAAATATAGTATAATTAATAAGAAATATAATATATAAATATTAAAAATAACATATAATAAACATATAAATAAATTTAATGATAAAATAATGTAAGAATGTATGAAATAAAATCCTTTAGGATTAAGGAAACCGATTACATTGAAACAGTGACATCAGGAAGGGCTTAGAACTAAGAGCAAGGTAATATGAACATTTATTAGAAAGTTCTTAGAAATATGAAGAGAAGAAACATCATGTCAAAAGGAGAAATATACATGTGTATATGTACATGCATACATATGCATATATACACATACTATATATGCATGTGCAATACAACATATATGCATGCATACACGTATCTATACATACATACATATGTTCAAGGTCCCAGGCTAAGGATCCTGCCATCTAGATAGAGCTTAATCATACCCCATCTGAGGGAGAAGAGTGGAAGGGTTGATTACCATAGTGGCTGTTGCTCCCGCTGCTGCCGATGCCGGTGCCTATGCCAGTTCTCACCGCTCACTACTTGGGCATGAAATGATAGATTTTCCTTTTCCTCCTCCAACATTTAGCATACCACCCATGAGAATTCTTTGCAACACCTCAACTCAGGATGCCTAATATCTGTCGAGGGAAAATAGCCACAGTCCATAGGGAAATTAGAAACAGATCTCTTTGTTGTACTGACCTCTCTCCACATGGAAGCCTAACTCAGCTCTTCTCAACCACCCAGAGAAACACTAGGGGGTCAAGAGGGCTTTGCTTATGAGGGATGAAAATGAATGGGACTTACTGCATAATTAGCCCAAAGGGGCTGCTTTCTTGGTAGCTTAGACTCATGAGAGTTTCAGGTTGAAACCTGAAGGATTACTCCTTGGGGTAAACCCAATTGGCAAAGTTTCTAATAGGTTTCATTCTCCCCACACAGATCCCCCCCCTCCAACTCTGGCTGAAAACAAATTGGAAGCAAGGTTTATATTCATGAAAAGAGGCACAAGTATGCTTTGTGATTGTGGGAGGAGCCTGTAGTTATCATGATGTGAAAGGGAAATTAAAGGTCATCTAGTCCAATCCCTTCATTTTACAAATAAGGAAACAAAAGCCCAGTTGCCTTTCCCAAGAGTGCACAAAGCAGGGATTAGAATCCAGGACCAGATCCAGGGCTCTTTACCCTAAATCACAGAGCCTCCCTTATTAAGGCAACCTCATGTGCATGGTGCACTGACCACTCTTTTTTTTTTTTAATTTTCAATTTTTTGTAATGGACAACCTAAGCATTTTGTATATCTTTTTTTTTTTTTGAGGAGGGAAGGCAAGGCAATTGGGGTTAAGTGACTTGCCCAAGGTCACATGGCTAATAAGTGTTAAGTGTCTGAGACTGGATTTGAACCCAGGTCCTCCTGACTCCAGGGCCAATGCTCTATTCACTGAGCCACCTAGTCACCCCTGGCCACTTTTAATAAAACCAGTTAAATAGATGTAGCCCCTATCCTTTCAAGATTTAGAATCTCTCCTCTCAATCTCTTTACACATGAAGGACCCTGTGATCTACTTGAGTATCTCTTGTCTGGGAACTCCCTAGGTCAACTGCCATTCAGCTTGTGTGGGACTTAGTATAAAATCCTAGAGAGCTGTGTAAGACATGTAGAGGTTAGCTAGTTTTGCCCAAAGTCAGACAAGCTAGTATTAGAGGCAGGATTTGAACTCAGTTCTTCTTGACTTAAAATCTAACACTCTATCATATTGCCAGTTTCTAGTACTGGTCAATTCATCTTCTGGTTTGTCAAATGCATTTTGTTCTTTTCCAGGTCCAAATAAATGTATTAATTAAAGGGAGGGTAGAGGAAGAAGGAAGGCAGCTAAGTGGTTCAGTGGTTAGAGTGATGGCCCTGGAGTCAGGAGGACCTGAGTTCAAATCCAGCCTCAGACACTTACTAGCTGGGCAAGTCACTTAACCATATTTGCCTCAGTTTCCTTATCGATAAAATGAGCTGGAAAATGATATAGCTAACCATTCCAGTATCATTGCCAAGAAAACCCCAAATGGGGGCATGGAGAATCAGACATGACTGAAATGATTCAACAGAAGAGAAGAAAGGAATGGTATCAGGCGAGGATAATAATCACTCTAATCATAGAATGCTAAAGCGAGAAAGGCTATTGGGGTTCCACCCCCCCTCATTTATCAGAGGACCAGAAAGATGATATTATTTATCCAAGATTCCACATATGTTGCTGTCGTTTAGTTGTTTTCAATTGTGTCCCCATTTGGGACTTTCTTTGTAAGGATATTGTTTGTCATTTCCTTCTTCAGCTTGTTTAACAAATGAAGAAACTGAGGCAGACAGGGTTAAGTGACTTGCCCAGGGCCACACAGCTAATAAGTGTCTGAGACCAGATTTGAACTCTGGAAGATCCATCTTCCTGACTCCAGACCCCTCAAGTCTAGGTTCCCCCTGACAATTATTAATTATCATAATTAATTATCCCTTCCCCCATTTAAGCCTGAGGCTAGAGGACCTAAAACTGGGAGTGTAAGTGCTGTGGGTTCATTCAACAACTATTGTTGAGCACTCACTCTGTTCAAGGCACTATGGGAAATGAAGTCTTGTGAATGAATGGTCTTAGTTCTCTTAGTGCAACTTGATATCTCTTAGCTGAGATTGCTGTATAATGAATACGGAGATCCCCACTCTAGAGAGAACGCAAAGACAAAACTATTTCTCATAGGTGACCCAAGATGGATCTTGCCTCATAACTACTTTCTTAGTCTTATCTAGAGGTCTCTTGTCCCTAATGCCTTTCACTAATCCATTTTAGGGGCGAATGCTAGTGGGTTATTTCCTATGGCATATTATTTTGCTCCTTCCTATTATTTCTTTTCTCATCTCTTCTGGCTCCCTTTTCCATCTGCTTCTCCCCAGTTCTCTTTCTGCTGATCAGCTCAGATCTCTTCCCCACTCCATTTCCCAGAAGCCAGTCTTGGAGCTCTTAGGCACCTGTCTGTTACCATTTTATTTGGGTCCTTGAGGCTGATCCATGAGGGAGGGAAGGAGCTGGCTCCCCAGCACACTGCAGTGGTTGGGCCCTGTCCTTTTGTGATGAATTATGCCTGCTCTGTTTCCAAAGCCAAGAGCTTGCTCATCCTCATACATGGGGCAGAGTGTGCTATTTGTTACTCTGTAGGAGGAACATGTGGTCAGGGACAGAAAAAAGGAACTGGAATAGGTGATTTCCATAATTATGCTTCCCAGTCCTTTGCAGTCACTCAACTGACATTATGTCTTTTGCTGCCAAGTGCTTGCTCTCTCTTCTTGAACACGCACACACACACACACACACACACACACACACACACACTCACACTCACATTGCACAATAAATGGATGCTAAAAATCCCCATTTTCTTTCCCATGCAGCAGATGGCAGGTCTCAGCAACTCAGTGGAAATTAAGCTTTTGGATTTTCTAATAAATTTAAGCATTACACACACAAAAAAGCCCAAGCTAATTTTGATTCTAATGTTAAGTACCAGATGGCTTATCACTCTTAGAACCCAGCAGCTCTGTGAAAGTGCTCCATACCCAGGGCAAAATGGCCAGGAAGATGTCCCACAGAACACTCGATTTGAATTTTTAACAACCAGTTGGATTCTTTAGTGAATATCATTTGTTAATAATATTGCATATGGTAATCTAGTAAACATCTCTTGTCTACTGAGTGTGTCTATCTGCCCTGCCAGTTTGCTAATTACATCTGTTATACAACCAACTCACTTCAACAGACTGTTTTCCTCTATGTAAATATTCTCTCCACCAAACTTGATTGCTACCTCTCCAGAAACCTATGGTTTCATGAGTTCCTGTGGCCAAAATTTTTTTTAATGTAAAAATTCACATAGTAGACAACCTTCTGAGATGATGTCATTTGAACTTGGGCTCGTCCTCAGTCTGGCATCAGGACTATTCTTGATGCTTTTGCAGTTTGAGAAAACTGGTCCTAGCTTTTCCTCCACTGGTGCAGCCTTGGACATGTCAGGTTCACCCCCACGTCATGGTGAAAGAAAGAACTACTTATCACAACTGCCTTATGAACATTTTTCATATCCTGATCTGGATTGGAAGAGACATCAACAACAGATTGAATTTAGCCCTTTCTTAGCCTATGTGTTTGCATTTTGTAGACCCGGTCTTTGGAGGAGTGAATTCTGTAGACAGAAGCCTCAATTCCCTTCCAGCCGGTTATCAAATATTCCTGCTCTCATTCTTTCAAAGAATTTTTTTCACAGCCTCCCTTTGGCCCAACCTCTTAACAGAAAGTGAAATTTATTGTTCGAATTTCTTTCATTAATTTGTGTGTATACATACATATATATAGTACATAGAAGTATATATATCTTCTGATTTAAATATACCATACTTAGTATCATAGATGTATTATAAAAGGGATAAATGAGACCAGGCAGACTACTACACTCATTTTACAGAGAAGAAAACTGAGGCCCAGGGAAGGAATGTGATTTTACCCAAATCATGTATCAAAAGTAGGGTCTGAAGGCAGGTCTTCTGAATCCAGAGGCTGAGTTTTGTCCACGGTATCATGATGCCCCTTCAATAGAGTATACATTACCATGTGACCTTGGGCAAGTCACTTAACCCCAATTGTCTTACCCTGCCCCCTCCAAAAAAAAGCGAATAAATAAATAAAATAAAAATTTAAAAACCATAGTATGCATCAAATGCTGTAATATACACATCCTGTCTCCCAAGGAAGATGTATTATTTGAGTAGAAATCTTTTTTATTTTTATTTTTTTGTGTGTGGAATGGGGAGGCAAGAATTCCCTCCTAGACATGTCCATATACATGCTGTCTCTACTCAACTTCACTGGGGCCATCTTCTATACTACCTTCCCTCCAGATAATTAGACTCTGCCCTGCCAGGTTTGGTCTAATCTTGCTTGGTTTCAGGCCTCCACAGCACTTCCTTCCCAGACAACTCCAGCCATTAATTCCACCTCCTTTCCAGTTCCCCAGTAAGTATTATCTTTCCCTATCAGATTGTAAGCTACTTGAGGACAGTAACTGTCTTGTTTGCTTTTATTTATATCTTCAATACTTAGCACAGTGCTTGGCACATAGCGAGGGCTCTATGAATACTCTGTCTGTCTATTGATCTATCTGTGTCTAAAGGGTGAGATATCAAAATGAGACTGCCAAGATAAATGTCCCCTGGTCTGAGAGAAAAAGCTGAAATGAGAAAAATGTATGAAATATATATCAGAAAATGAGCTGCTCAGATAAAATGATGCCCCATCTTTTCTTCTTCTTTTGAATCAATGTAAATATTATCTTGCTGTTTGTTCTAAGCCCTTCCTGTTGTCACTTTCTAAGTTCCATTCCGTTTCAAATTATTTATCAACTTCTCATTTCTAGCCCTGCGCAAGGAAAAGGGAGAATTACTCACAATGAACTTCACCTGTGCCTTGGTGGTGCAGCCAAAAGAGCTCAGAACCTGGACTAAGAAACCCTGGACTGGAGTCTTGGACCTACGCCTTAAGGCCTTCTAGGTCCTTAAGTATGGCCTTTTGACTGAGTCCAAATTTTACAACTTTCCCTACCTCTGCTCTACCCTTATAACCTACATGACTTTGGGCAAGTCACATAAACATTCTGAGCCTCAGTTTACCAATCTGTAAAAGGAGAGGAATAATATTTGTCCTCCTCATCTCACTGGAGAGTTATGAAATGGCTTTGTAAATCCCTAAATACATGCGAACTGTTATCATTCACCTCCATCACAGGGTGTCCCAGGCTCACCTTCAAGAGAATTGCATGTAGGCAAAAACGGGTAATGACTTGGCTGTGGACATGCCTGTGAAACACATAAGCAGGTTTATTTATGGTATGTTTTAATATTTGGGAATTTTGTAGCCTGCAGAAAACAGGCTGTCAGTCAGGAGTCTTGAGGAGTTAACTTTTTGAGTTTCCAGAAGGGTTGTTTTTTCATGACAAGGGCCAGCATGCTTTTCTCTAGGGAGAGGAATGAAGAGGAGGTAATCAGAAGAAGAGATACAGAGAATCACCTCCCTCCAGTTCTTTGAAGAGGGGTGCATGAGTGTGCGTGTGTGCGTGTGTGAATGGAGAGGAAGTTCAGCTCAATACTCTCTGAGACTGTGGGGTTGGGGACACTGTACCAGCTCCCTCAACTTAAAGGACCCATTTGCTCAACATCCACACATGTAGCTCAGAACAGGTTTAATCATGGGGTAGCCTGGCCTCTAATGGGAGTGGGGCTAAGCCCCTTTTCTCACACTCTTTTGCTTATTAATATTTAGTTCTAAGACCTCAGGGACAAATTATCTAAAGACTAGGTTGTGACAAGATCTCCCCAAAGGGAAACAAGATTAAAAAAAAAACAACACAAAACTCATTATAAAATGTAAATAATAATACTAATAGCTAACCTTTTTATAGCACTCACTATATGCCAGGCACAGGATAAGTGTTTTATAATTATTATTTCATTTCATCAGCCCTGGGGAGTATATGCCACAGTTAGCTTCATTTTTTTTTTTTACAGATGAAAACACTGAGGCAGAGAGAGGTTAAATGTCTTGCCCAGAGTTACACAGCTAGGAAATGTTTGAGGCTAGATTCCAGCTTCCTGACTCCAGAACCAATGCTCTATCCTTGTATTACCTAGCTGACAAAAAAAAATATTAATGGATGCAAAAGATTCATAGTGCACACTGACAGAAAACTTGAAACAGAATTTAGTCATTTAATTTAAAACTGCTATTGTGCTCTCTCTGATAAGATGATTTTTCAAACTTCGTTGGAATACAGAGCAGTATAAAGGAATGCTAATTAGGTGTTTGATATTTCACCTTGGTTCTGCACTGTCACAAACAACGTCCGTGCCCAGAAATAAAAAAGGGCCAGGACTGGGCCAGTCCTCTTGCTATTGGTTGTCTTCTTCCAGAACACAGGAGAAGCTTCAGGAGACTCTCTCCCTTGCCACCAGACAACTTCGACCAGTTTGGAACCAAGACCTGCAGATCTCTCAGACTCAGATTTGTCTCCAAATCCTAAGCATATCCCTCTTGGGATAGAGACATTAATATAAGAGGAAGAAAAAACAAACACAAAAATGGTGGCCCAAACTCTGGCTCGGGCTTGCTGAAACAGGACCTGTGCTTTAGACGCTATATGCTCATGGCCACATGTTAGTCTGGGTTATGGGATAGAGCAAGCCCCCATTCCTCCAACCTCCCACCTCCTTTTGGGGAAGTGGATGGAATCAGTCCTGATATGATTCTCAGTCAGAAAGAAAAAGTCACCCTGAGAATGGAAGCACTTTCTAGAAAATATTCACTGAATCTTCAGCTCTTCTTGCTCAGTAGTCAAGAGGGGGACTCAACGTCATAAAGTTCAAATTCAGCCAGTGGTGAGCTGGTATTTAACAACTAAGGCTCAAGGAATAAAATACGAGTTTAGTCTGTACTATTAACATTCTCTCCATCACTTTTTAAAGTCTAGATAATCAACAAAATGATAGATCAAGCTCTAATTTGTAGCATTTGCTAAGTTTTGAGGGGTGTGTGCTCACACAGTTCAAGCTGACTCCAGAGACCACCCCTGCTTGCTTTCATCTGTGAGTCACACAAAGCCAGAAGCAGAGCCCAATGCGCTGGAACCAGGGAAGGCAACCCTGAGCATGCTCCCTGGGTTAACCCTTGTTACTGATATGCTTTGCAAATTATAAAGCAATATATAAATATCAGTTAGGCTGTCCTAGAGAAAGAAATGCCCTTTTAAAATATTTTTTATTTTTAATTTATGGAATAAAAGAAGCATTTCCATAATATTGTATAATAGGAAAAAGGTGATTGCACATGAAACTGCAAATCAATTATGCACAACTTGCTATTTTTTAATATACAATAAAGTTATGTAAACTTATTTTTTTTCTTTTTTCCTTTTTTCCCCTCTCACCCTAGAGATGGCTACCACTAGACACAAATATGTATGTATATATACATACATGTAAAATCATTCTATACATCTATTTATCAGTTCTTTCTTTGGATATAGATAGTGTCTTCCTTCATATGTCCTTTGTAGTTCATTTGGGTATTTATAACAGTCAAAACGACTTATTTGCCCAGTGTTGTTCTTAAAACAACATTGCCGTTACTGTATACAATGCTCTCTTGGTTCTGATCATTTCACTCTTCATTATTCCATGAGAATCTATCCATGTTTCTCTAATATCATTGAGCCTTCTGAAAAAATATTTTCCTCCTAGCAAAGTCAGAACTCACCTGCCCTTTTGTGTGTGAATCTTTGATATGAGACCTGAGAAGCATCTTCAATCTGCAAAGCCATTTGGTGTTAAATTTCATTGTTGTTATATACAGATTGACAAAGGTAAACTGGCTGTATGACACCCAGTCTCTGAGTTTGACACTAGATAGGTTTGGCTCAGTTTTTTTTCCAAAGTGAACCATTCCTTAAAATTGAGGTAACTCACAAAGGAACTAAGGTAGCCTTGGAAAGGGAACTAAGATAGCCTCAGAAAGCATCAGCAATCTGTTAATGAACTCAGTTCACCTCCAGCAAGCAACACATGGATGCCTGCAACCCATCCGCAGCAACTCCTATTATTAAGGCACATAATTAAGTGAAGAGAGCTTAGTCATCCCGCCTTCTGTTACAACTTCAAATTCTTCAGGGATCAGCAAAAAGGAGAGCACAGATTTCTCAGGGATCAAGCTCCACCATGTGGCCGATGGACAGTTATGCGAGCATTTCTAAGAAGGGGATGAGAGAGCAGCCCTGTTCCATTAGACCACAGGCATCATCACTGCACCTGGCTTCTTAAGCTTCAAAACCTTGACAGGCATATTTCCTTTAGGCCCAAAGGAAGCAATGTGGTTTCCTGAATAAAGCTCCAACGGTCCCAACCCCAGTTCTGGGATTATTCCCTGAATCATAGAGTCATCACAGACAAACCACTTAACTGAGATCCCATTTTCCTATTCGTAAAGTGGGGCAAATGATTCATGGGATCATAGATCCGGAAGTGTAAGGAAACTCAGAAACCATCTAGTCTACCTCCTCCCCACCTCAAATCCCAGCGTTATATATGAGGAACCGAGACCCAGAGAGGCCTTGGGACTTTGGCTGGGGTCACAGAGATACTAAGTAGCAGGGCCTGTATTCTAATCCAGATCCCATAACTCTAGAGTCAGAGGGTTTTCCCACTGTACCACACTGACTTCATTCATTCATTTATCAAGCATTGATAAAATACCTACCAAGTGCCAGATGTGATGCTAAACCCTGGGTATACAACAACAAAAATGAAATGATTCTACCATTGGGTGAACAGGAGTAGATAGAATTAGTATCGGTTCTGACAGGTTAGTACCAAAATGCCAAACTGCTGAAGTTTCAGGATTCAAAAATCACAGGATTTTTTTTAGAGGAAAGCACTTTTAAAATTATAAAGAACTATGTAAGTGAGCATAATTATGAAATGTGGGTTAGTGACTAGTTCAAACACAGACTTTAAAGAAGCATCATGGTACAGTGGCTCCTGAGTCAGAAGACCAGCTCAAATTCTGCCACCTGTGTGGTACAAATCACTTACCTGCCCTGCTCTCAGCCTCCTCATCCATTATAATAAAGAGCATATTGGACTACATGGTCTTTGAGATCTTTCTCAACACTAAGTCTGTGATCCTATCAGCATAACCCTGCAAGAAATCCTTCTGTACAATGCCCTCTTATGTTAGAGCAGGTCTAGTCCAGGAAGGCAAGCTGAGGGATCTGTTAAGTCTATACATCAGGTGTAACTTTAAAGTAATGGGACTGATGGGATATTAAACACATCTGAATAGACACGTTCAAGTAAGTGTTATTTTCTTCAAAGCAGTCCCCTTGGGAGGGTCCATACAGATCTTGTTGATGTGACCGCTGCGCTCACCGTTTTAGAATGGCCATCAGAGACTGTGGCACATTTTTTTTTTTGTGGCACATTTTAAAGAACAGATCTTTATAGGGGCAAATGGTCAATCTTTGAGGTTGAGTCTAATTTTTTGAAACAGTTAAGGAAACAAATCGGGTGGAAAAAATTGAGCAACCAATCTGGAGTTAATGAGGTGGGAAGATAAAGTTATGAGACAGACTCTTGTGTGACTTATGAACATGTCCTAGAGGCAGGTCCAAGAGAACAGTTTCCAAAACGTTTCAAGCAGCAGTGACGTTGTAGGAATAAGTGTGTAGCTTCCCAAGTGAACTCTTTTCAAGGAACACTCATTTGGATGTGTCAGTCTCAGTATGTGTGTTAAAAGCATTAATGTTATCATTTTATAGTCAGAACTCATATATCTCAGGGTCATGGAAGTATAGAATTATATCAAGACTCGTAACACAGCTAATATTCATCCAGGATAGCTAGGTGGTGCAGTGGACAGAGCACTGGAGTCAGGAAGACTGGAGTTAAAATCTTAGACACTTGCTAGCTGTGTGTCCCTGGGCAAGTCACTTAACCTCGGTTTGACTCAGTTTCCTCATCTGCAAAATGGGGACAATAATATCACCTACTTTTGACTGTTGTTGTGAGGATCAAATAATGTAATGATTGTAAAATGCTTAGCACATAGTAAGTGCTATGTAAACATTAGATATTATTATTATACATTGGTTAATGTCCTTTGAAAGTCAGTAAGGTCAGGTGGACTCTTGCTTGTATTACTACTTTTGTTTTCTATTCAGTTTACCTGAAAAATGTTTTGTTTTTCCGTTAGAAGGAGTTAGTTCATCAAC
The DNA here is from genome assembly GCF_028583685.1 of Petaurus breviceps papuanus. Lineage (NCBI taxonomy): Eukaryota > Metazoa > Chordata > Mammalia > Diprotodontia > Petauridae > Petaurus > Petaurus breviceps. The sequence continues at coordinate 619,372 of NW_027187281.1, read as the reverse complement.
CTGTTTGCTGAGACTGGAAATTAGCCAATTGTGAGAAGCAGCATGGTACAATTGGAAGAATATTGTAAGTGGAGTCAAGAGAGATTTGGGTTCAAATTCCAGTGTAATATAATGGAAGGAAGGTCGAATTTGGAATTAGTGCAGCCAGGTTCTCATCCTTCTTCTGAAACTGGGTGTGTGACAGTAGACAAGACAATAAACCTCTGAGTTTTGGTTTTCTCATCTGGAAAATAGAGATAATGAGAATCATACCACCTTTAACCATTGTTAAAAGTAGTAAAGGAGATGGCGTCAAGCCCTATCTAATCCCTAGCTACTTACTATTTGGTTCTGCAAATTAATAGTTGGGTTTATAACATGGGTGGATGGGAGCAAGCCCTGTCACCCAGAGGGGAATGGAGGACCTGGAGATGGATGCACTTCGAGTGACTCATGATGTAGGGTCTTGTTACAAAGGAATTCTACCAAGCTCTTCATTTAGCCTCATTGGATCTACTGGACATGTGTGCATCTGGAAACAGCACCGGCTCCGTAGGTGGTTCAGTAAAAAGAGCACTGGGCCTGTAGTCAGGAAGACGTGAGTTCAGATCTCTGATGTGTGCTAACTGCATGTCCCTGGGTAAGTCACTTTACCTCTGTCTACCTCTATTTCTTCAATCATAAAAAAAGAAGGCAATAATAACACTGACCCCCCAGAGTTTTTGTCAGGATCAGATGAGATAATAATGGTAAAGTACTTAGCCTGGTGCCTTCCTTCCTATTTATCTTCCTATTTTCCTTCCTTCTTTCCTCCCATACTCCCTCCCTTCTTCTCTCCCTCCTTTTCTTTCTTCCTTCCTTCCTTCCTTCCTTCCTTCCTTCCTTCCTTCCTTCCTTCCTTCCTTCCTTCCTTCCATTTCAAGATAAAACTACAGAGTCCCTAGAATCTGTAGGCCAACCAGTGTTCAGACTGCTAATGTATGGACAGAAATGACCTTAAGAGAGCCTTCCAATAAGCAGCTTCATTTTCCTTGGTGATTGGGGCCAAACAAAAGGCAGAAATCTAGTCCAAAGATGTCACACCTCTATGTTCTGCTTTCTGACTGAGTATGGCTGTGTGGTTTCTGTAGGGAGAGTGCTAAGGTTTATTCAGGCCCGAATGAAGCACAAAAGCCATTTTCAGGACCACCTAATATAGGCAGGAATGGGAAGAAGGGGCAGAGGCTGGTGGCCCTCTTGGCTCCCCTTGGTCTTCCTTCTCACCCCTGGCTGCACTTGCATTGGAACCAAGGAAGAGCTTGGCCATTCCCGCTCCCACAAAGTTCCTGTGGGGTTTGTGGGCAGAGTACTAAAATGAGATTGGAAGTGAAGGCTCAAAATCCAGGATTCATAGGAGTTAGAAGGAACTTTCTAATCCCAAATCAAATGTAAACTTTCTTGTGACCAAAGACCTCAAGGCTAAAGCAATCAGAACAGCAGATTTCATCTTAACTTGAGGGGCTTCTTCTCATTCTTGCTGGTTGTCTTGCTTTGTAGGGTGACTCACAGTCCTCTACTTCACACTAAAAATACTGTAGTTCTCCCTACCAAGGAAACTTTCTACTTGCTTTAAGTGGTAATACATAGCATTAGATAGCCTGGAAGAGGCTGACTGGATGAAAGAAAGGATGCAAGTGTTCATCAGGCATGCATTTCTTTCTCACAACAACCCTGGGAGGTAGATGCTATTATTATCTTCTTTTGACAGACGTGGAAACTGAGGCAGTCAGAGGTTAAATGACTTGCCCAGGGTCATACATCTAATAAGCTGAGGTTGGATTTGAATTCAGGTCTTCTTGGCTCCTGTTCCAGTGTTCTATCCATAAGTCACCTAGCTGCCTCCCAGATAGTAGGTAAGAATCACTTGGGACTATGAGACCAGTAGGGCTGAGTATGTCAGAGAGCAGGGAGGCGATAACCAGAGGAGATGAGATGTACAGTGGAGAGCTATGCAACAAAATCACTAGAGCACTGGCAGCTGGAAATGTGAGCCACTCAGGACATCGCACCCTGGCCACATATGTACCCACTACTTGTTTGCCTCAACTCCACCATGTTCTCTGTGTATGTGCCCTCCCCCACTGGTGGTGCGGCGATCTGTGGGTGAGTATAATCCAAGTGTGAATGAGGTTATCTTTTCCTGTCACTTTATTTGGCAGGCTATTCGATTAAATGTCTTTTGTTATGAATTGCTGTGACATCCAGTTGGCTCATAAAAATAAACACATCACTGGGGGCCTGGGAATTATGGTTCTGAGAGGTTTCTGACTTACAGAGTGCTGCATGGGAGGGGGCTCCAGATGCTACAAATAAATCCTCATGTCAGATCAGTTTAGAATGAGACTTTGCCTATTTAGTGAGTTTATGTGGGCACTAAATTCCCCTAAGAAGGATAATCGAATAAATAATAAAGTTGAGAAAAGTAGAGTCTTCTCAGTCCCAATATGTATTAATTTGAGGATGTAGGTTAGGCTGTCACATTTGGTCTCAAGACAGAGCTCCTGTGACCAGTTGGTTTATGCATCTGGAGTCAAGTTTAAGCTTGCCAGGACCTCTCTCAGGGAGTCTTTGTCCTGCCCCCACGGGCATAGGAATCCAATAAAGGTCCAGGTCCAGGTCATTGGAGCTAGAGGCCCCTGAGAACCACCAGTGCATTTGAGAGCAATGGAGAAACTGTCTAAATGGCAGTAGCTGGAGGGAAAAGGATGTTTGGAGCTGAAGAGAAGATTCTAGAAATTTACCTCTTCTAGAAATTTACCTCTTCTCCATTCAACTTTTGCCCAAGGAAAGCTTTAGGATTGCTTTTGTCAACTGAGTTTGGTAACAATAAAATAATCTAGAGATGAACGACTTTGAAGTTAAGAACTCCGATTAATGCAGGGACTAGGCAGGATTCCAGAGATTTGAGCAGGAAGCTTGCTCCCACTTCCTGACAGAGAGGTCAAAGACTCAAAGTGAAGAATGAGACATTCACTTTTTGACATGCCCAATGCAGTCATTTGTTTTGTATGACTATACATATTTGTTATAAGGGTTTTCATTCTTTTTTTTTTTTCGGGAGTGGAGAGAGTTGGGCAGATGAGAGGAAGAGAAAATAAAATGCTTGTTAATTTTTTTTAAGTTAAAAAAACCTTCTTGTACTATTGTACTGAAAATTGGGACAAAATGGGGAAGGTAAGGTTACCCAACTAAACATTCAAGTAACTGGTGGATTATGGGAATTTCTAAGAGAGAGAGAGAGGGACAGGGGAGAGAAAGAGTCAAGCCATCTATCTTGGGGAATTAAGTCTTATCTATTCAATGATAATGCTCCCACCTAGGAGTACCCCCAAACAAAAATAGCAGCAGTAGCTGAAATTCAGAACCTAAAATCTGTCATTGGTCCCATCCCCTCAAAATCAAGACACTAAGGTCATCTCAGGCCATGGTCTTCCGTTTCTGAATCGTGGCATTTTCATTCAGGACTATCTGTATACATTCTTATGGAAGGCAAACATACAAAACTTTAGAAGAAAGGGGAAAAACAAAGTTTCATTTCCCGTGAAAAATAGAGGAAAAAAAGACAACCAAGAGCCCACACAACCCCCCCCCTTCCTGATCTTTGTTGTTGTGGGGTTTTTTTTGCTTTATTTATGAAAGCAAAACATAAACCATGCATCTTCCCCACATGCAGTCTAGTCAGTTGGGCTAGACTGTGGGTGGAATAGATTTCGAGTTAAAGAATCTTTTTTGCAAAATGGGAGTAAGAATTAGTGTCAGAGGAACTCTGTTCAAATCCTCAGCCCTGCTATTTTCTATCTGTGTGACCTGGGGACAAGTTGCTTCTACCCCTCCAGGGCTGTTTCTTTTTTTTTTTTTTAATAATTTTTTTTGGAAGGGGGAAGGAAGGGCAATTGGGGCTAAGTGATTTGCCCAAGGTCACACAGCTAGTTTTTTTGTGTTAAGTGTCTGAGGTCAAATTTGAACTCAGGTCCTCCTGACTCCAGGGGCAGTGCTCTATTTGCTGAGGTCTGTTTCTTAATCTGTAAAATAAGGGGGTTGGAATAAATGAACTCTAAGGAATCTTCCTGCCTTAATAATACTATCGTGGGGTTTCTGTTGCTTTGGTAGGGACAAAAGTGAGACCCACAGTGACTTCTTAATTACCATTCTAAGATAATACTATCATTTATTAATATATTAAGGTTTGCAAAGAATTTACATATTTAACCTTATTCGATCCTCACAACAACCCTGTGAGGTAGGTACAATTATTATCCCCATTTCCAGATGAGGAAACTAAGGCAAACAGAGGTTAAGTGACTTGCCCAGAGTCATACAGCTAATAGGTATCCAAGGTCGGATTGAATTTAAGTTTTCCTGATTCTGGGTCAATAGTTCTATCTACTATGCCAGTTTATGTGCTATGAATGACATTGCTGACTAATGCCTCCAAGTCCTCCAAACATTTATTTATCAGAAGGAAACAAAATGTCTGGTTTCTTCAGGAATGTGTTAGTAAAAGCAACTATGTGTTAGCATAAGCAGTAAAAAAACAAACCAACAAAAACCCATCTTTGAAATTGGCACTCAAAAAAAAAAATTGAGACAAGATTAAAAACAGTTCCAGGAATTTTCTCCTTGCAAATGGAAACTGTATAAAAAGCCAAAGAAGTCAGTGCTTAAAAGAGTGAAAGGTGTTTAGGATCATACATTCAAATTCACCAAAAATGAAAACTGTAAAAAAACAAAACAAAACCCTGCCTAAGTCAGGACCCCGTGAGAGTCCTGAGGAATCTACTTCTGTGGTCAGAACACCCTAAGGTGCACTTGGCCCCAGGGAGATCAAAAGGAGACCTTCTGCCCTGGCCATGCCCCCAATACCCAGTTCAGAAACAAAGGAAGGGGGAGAGAATGGGCATAGTATATTCTCTAGTCCTCTCTGAGGTAAAGGCAATTAAAACACTGAATTACTTCACTTCCCTATAGCTGATGGGAGTCTTTAGGCAGCTGCATACATCTTCCATGGATTTATTGAGTTGGAGGAGATTGGGAAAAGATGATTAATCTTTTTTCCCATTGGTTCTCCTCCCGCCACGTATAGATAAAATGGATCAGGGAGGGCTGGAGGGTGAACAGCAGTTGTATAATAACGAAAAGACAACCCTCCTGTACAAAACAGATGCAAAGTTATTCTAATCTTGAAGGAGTTTGCCCAGATACCTCTCTTGGAGCAACCAAAGAGAAGGAAGGGGTTAGTGTTCCCTTGAACTCTAGCTAGAATGAAGGAGGAAATGTGGAAGAAGATCAGAGTATGGGAGATAATGATATCCTAAAATTTTCCCCTTTGATCTGAGGGGTTTACAGAAAGGAGATCCCTCAGGGCACATGGTAAGGGTCTTTCTAGAAGGAGACAGTGGGAAGGGAGGGTCTTAGCAAACTTGCTTGGAGGACCAGAATTTAAAACTTTTCACTAAATCAGAGGAAAGTGTCTTTCTCTGCACTTTGTCCTAGCCCACGGCACTGATGTTAATATCCACTTGGCTGCATGATATGGCTTAGATCATTAGGCAGAACAAGAGAAAAATGATCAAGTCTAGCAAACAATGAATGAGAGCAGTGAGTCTCAAAGATTGGGACTAGAGAGGTCCCCTGTCTAGGAAGCAGCCTAGACTGCCCCCAGGGAAACCAGGAGCTAGAGGGGGTCTTCCACAAAAGCCATACCTTCATTATACAATCCAACAAAAACCTCACGGGGTTCTAAGCAGGTTTATTTGGCAACAAGAGGGCACAAAGCTTTGGGGAGAGAGGACAGGCTGCTTTGTGTGTGACTCCATCCAACCACTTTTTTTGAAGATTATTTTTTTTTTAAAGAAGCATAAGTATTTTATTCTTAAACTGTGCCAAACACACTGAGCTGAGTTAAGCCTCAAATTGCTTCTCACCAGTACACAGCTGAGGGACCAGGCCAGCTAAGGGGCAAGGGACATAGGGCAAAACCTTTTGTCAGTACATAGTCTGTTGCCAAGGACGCTCTGAAAGGAACCACTGTCGAGATGGGACCTCTGTCTCATAGTTTTCTTCTCTGGATGCTGCCATTGACTCCAGAGAGAAGAAGTCTGTATCCCACTCAGGTTCTTCACATGTTAGGCTGAAGAGAATCTGCTTGGAGGTCCCCAGTCTGGAAGGAAGAAGGCACAGAGAAGGCAGTTAAGCCTGATCTGGGGTTGCCCTCTGGCACCACAGATACCAAGAAACCTTTGACTTTCATTATTTCCTGGGAATGCAGTGATTATTGGCCAGATGTTAGACTTTTCTACTGATGATACATTGTTGGCATGGAGAGGGGAGTTATAACCATGGGGGAAGGAGAGACTTACTTAGAGCATTCTAGCTGGTCCTCAGGGTGAGGCTGTTCCTTTAAGAGGAAGGAAAAAATGCTGTTGCTTATAAAGATAGCATGCTCTCCAGCGGAAAGATCGCTGGACACAAGAGTCAAAAGCATAGATAAAAATTCAGCTCAAGCTGTGTTTCTGTGGACAAGTAACTTAACTTCCCTGAGTCTTAGTTTCTCCATTTGTACAACAGGATAATACTTACCCAGAATAGCTAAAGAGCTAGCCTTGGAGGCAGTAAGACCTGGGTTCAAGTCTTGTCTCTGACAGATGCTAGCTGTGTGGCATTTAACCTCAGAGCTAGAGGAAGTTCACTGAAACCATAGATACAGATGGAATCTGTGGTTTTACTCATCTAAGGAACTTCTGATTGAGAGACTTTGTATACTTCTAAAATGATAACTTATAGAAAAGTTGTTGATATGTATCAGTGGAGGGAATTTCCACACTGGGGAGTTCCCAATATTGTTGAAATCACAGGTCTAGAATTAAAAAAAGCGAACTCCCATTCCTCACCTCTTAAGCTTGTTGTGAAGAAAATACTCTGAAAAACCATAAAAACAATAGGAATATAAACTATTCTTAGTCATTATCTTAGGGCAGCTAGGTTGCATGGTAGATAGAGCTTTGAACCTGGAGTCAGGAAGATCTGAGTTCAAATACAACCTCAGACACATATTAGCTGTGTGACCCTGGGCAAGTCACTTAACCCTGCTTGCCTCAGTTTCCTCTTCTGCAAAATGAGCTAGAGAAGTAAATGGCAAACCACTCTGGTATCTTTGCCAAGAAAACCCCAAATTGTGTCACAAAGAGTTAGACAGGACTGAACACATCCTTTTCATAAGTACTTACTCTTTTTCACTGGCTTTGGGTTTAAATTTTAGGGTATTGAAAGCACCCTCCACTGCCTTGGGCAAGTAAATGGGATGCCTCTCCAGCCTCCTCTGAGTGCTGATGGTTCTCCTCTCAATGTTCTTCCGAAGATGACTTTCCACTATCCGAATGGTATGAGATGTGATGTCTTCAGAGTGTCTTCGAGGGGCCCGAAGGATCCAGTTGGAGTGCAAGCTGTGTTCCTGGGAGCTGGTGGCCACTGGAAGAAAGGAAGGATTGTCTACAAGACCGCTCTGACCAGGCAAAGGTGAATCACAATGCAGGAACAACAACAAAAAAACACAAACACAGTAAGGAAAGTAGCTGAAAAGTTTAAGATATTTCCTGTTTGAGGGCAAAAATGACTATCTTTATTGGTTAAAAGGGAGTGCTTCTATGGGAGAGAGGGAGAGAGTACGTGGGAAGGTGATAAAGGCGTCAAAAAAGGGTAAAGGATGTCAATTAAATATTTTTTTTAAAATACACAGAGCACACAAATTTAAAAGGGGACAAAAACAGGGTGATTTTGTTGTTGTTCAGTCATATCTGATTCTTCTTGACTCCGTGGGTCACAGCACACTAATACTGTCCATAGGATTTTCTCCACAAAGATATTAGAGTGGTTTGGCATTTCCTTCTCCAGTGGATTAAGGGAATCATAGCTTAAGTGACTTGCCCAGGGCCACACAGCTAGTAAATGTCTGAGGCCATATTTGAGCTCAAGTCTTCCTGATTCCAGGCCCAGAGTTCTATCCACTGAGCCACCTAGCTGCCTGTTAAAACCTAAGTAAACTTGATATATGCTTTTAATAGATAAACTGCATTAACAGAAGTTCATGGTTTCATATACAGTTCTCTTTTTTGTATTTGGAATGTTTGCTAATTATTGTTAAGTTCATAATAAAAAAGATTTTCAATTAAAAAAAACCCCACTGTTATTTTCAGCCTTTGAGAGTTAAAACAGAGGTAGAACTCTCTGAGAAACATCGCCACCAAATTCTAACAAATAACAAACTCCTCTCCAGATGTCAGCTGTAGGAAATCCAGGGGAGGGGCACTGTTTAGGGATGTTTTACAGAACCCAGTGATCAAAATATCCTCCACATTTCCATGAAGGCCAGACCAACATGAGCAACGTCAACAAAAGAGTTTAATTCACTTTGGGCATTGGCTATGCTTCACAAGGATTGTGGAATGATCACACCAAATGCCACAATATCCCTAAATTGGTCTGGATTGAATAAAGACAGGAAAGAAAACACAATTTAATTGGACCACTGTTAATAAATCATATTTCAAAGCTGTTAAAAGGTAAATAGTAATTTTAAACTGAGCTCAATTTACCCTCCCACTTCTTTGAGGAAAAGGCTAATAATATACCCTACTGAGAAAAAATTCCCTCAATCTTTTCTGAGCCTGGGTGGCAGGGAGAGAAAGGTGGGGCAGTAATCCTTTTTAAATCCAAGTGAACCAGAGATTATCTTGAACTTTGTTCAACATAGGCCCATGGAAGGACTATGCTACTAATGACAACAGCAGATGGTGTTGGACCTGGAGACCAAAAGACCTGAGTTCAAATGTGACCATAGACACTTGATAGCTATATACCTTGGGCAAGTCACTTAACTTCTATTTGCCTTGGCTTTCTCAACTGTAAAGAGAGGATAATTATAACACCTTCTTCCCAGGGTTGTGGTGAGGATAAAATGAGATACTTGTAGAGTGTTTATCATAATACCTGGCACATAGTAGGTGCTTAATAACCAGTTAATTTCCTTCCTCCTTTCTGTGAAAACTTTGGTTCATGGGTTGAGTTGTCAGAGGTTTTCTAGTCTAACACTATCATTTAAAAATGAGGAAACTGAGGCTCAGAGAGGCTATGACTTGCTCAAGGTCATACAGGCAGTCAATTGCAGAGCTGGGATTTGAAGTGAGGTCCTTGGATCTCAAATCTTCAAATCCATGTTTCTTTTCCACCATCATATGCTGCATCCCATTAGAGTGGATGAATGATATTGGGCTGTGGAAATGGAGGCAACAGTCATTTAATAAATAAGAATTTATTAAGCACCAACTATATACCAAGAACTGTGCTAAAGATATAGGGAGTAATATGGCAGCAGTGAGAGCAGCACCCCAAAAAACTCCTTTAAAACAAGGTCTGGTTTATTTTTTCTTCTGTATTCATAGCACCTCATACCATGAACATAGCAGGTGCTTACCAAATGCTCAATTGAATGGCGTTGAAAGAAGAAGGGTACATAAGAGCTGGAATGGCAATTGAGAGACTTGGGGTGGGTGGGGCTACCCAGGAGGCACTGTTGAGATTCTCAGAGAGAAGACAGCAACGCAGCCTATGGCCTTGACCAACCTCCATTTCACCACCCACTCTGCGTCCTTTGCTACCCAAAGAATTCCTTTTACAATGTGTTTGGTGCATTTACCATCAAAGTCCACATCTTCATTTGGGGGCTCTGCCGCAGGAGCTCGGGGACATTTCTCTGTCTCCAATTCAGCAATGATGGAATCGAAGAAAGCAATGGCTTCCATGACATCTGCATTGAATCGTGGGGCTTTCTTGGGTGCTATTTTCTGCAATACAACAGTAAGAGATGAGAAGGCACCGATCGGCCACCATCCAAGAAGTTAAGAAACAAGTGTTTGCTGAATTGAATTGTTACCCAACTGAGCAATAATGGTCTCAAACTGAAATAAATAGCGACTCTTCTATTGCAAATTAATGGGATTTCAGGGATGAGTTTCAATAAACATTTGCTGGAGTAAAGGCAGGTATCACAGAAGCACAATTCTACCAACTGAAGAACATTTATATCCCAAGAAGAGAATGAGAAAGACACTCTAGAGCCTAGAGCTAATAATAATAGCCAGCACTTATGTGCAGGCATACTTCATTACATTGCTTTTCAACTTGGTATGTTTTACATATATTGTTGTTTTGGGGGGTTTTGGGGTTGTTGGTGGTGGTGGTAGTTGTTTTTTTTAGAATTAAAGGTTTGTGGCAACCTTGCCTCAACCAAAGTCTATAGACACCGTTTTCCCAGCGGCATGCGCTCACTTTGTGTCTCTGTGTCACATTTTGGTGATTCTCACAATATTTCAAGCTTTTTCATGATGATTATATCTGTTATGGTGATCTCTGATCAGTGATTTTTGATGGTACTGGTGTGATTGTTTTGGGGCACCACAATTCGTGCCCATATAAGACAGCAAACTTGTTTGATAAATGTGTGTATTCTGACTGCTCCTCCAACTGACCATTCTCCCTGTTTCTTCCCATCTCTTCCAGCCTCCCTATTCCAGAGACACAATAATATTGAAAGTAGGCCAATTAATAACCTTGCAATGACCTCTAAGTGTTCAAGTGAAAGGAAGAGTCAATTAATGTGGCAAACTTCATTGTTGTCCTATTTTAAGAAATTGTCACAGTCACCCCAACCTTCAGTAACCACAGCAGCCATCAACATCAAGGCAAGACCTTCTATCCCCAAAAGGTTACAACTCACTGAAGGCACAGGTGACAGCATTTTTTGTTTTGTTTTGTTTTTCAGAGGGCAGTTGGGGTTAAGTAACTTGCCCAAGGATAGTGTGTGTGTGTGTGTGTGTGTGTGTGTGTGTTAAGTGTCTGAGGTCAGATCTGAACTCAGGTCCTCCTGACTGTAAGGCCAGCGCTCTACTCACTGTGCCACCTAGTTGCCCCGACAGTTAACATTTTTGATCAATAAAGTATTTTTATTAAAATAGGTACTTTTTTGGATGTAATACGGTTGCACACTTAAGAGACTACAATATAGTGCAAATACAATTCTTATGTGCACTGGGAAATCAGAAAATTCATGTGAATCGCTTTATTGTGGTGGTCTACAATGGAACCCACAATATGTCTGAGCTATGCCTGTAGGACTTTAAGATTTTCAATATGCTTTACTTATGAAAACTCAACACATTTGAGTCTCAACACATCTTTCTCTGTCCGTGATTTACTAGATCTGCCTAGTAAACAGTCTTAGTTGCTCTGGGGCATTTGGCATATTCCCTCCCCAACAAAGTTTATGCCTTTAAAGTTTATGCCAGTTCTTTAAGGTATACTGTTTTAGGCAGTCCTTGACACATGGCCTCCTAGGCTACTGCCTATAGCTTCTCTTGGGCCTTTTCCCCTTCAGATAACTGTGAACTAGGATGTTGAAAGTTTTCCTTGGTGTATTAAATGACCTCTCAGTCTCCTTAGATTTCTGTGCAGGTTACCATTGTCACTAATAGAAGGAAAGGAATCACTTTGCAAAAAAAAAGTGGCTAGGAGGAAGCATTATAAAGCTAAAGTATGGAAGTTATATGGCATTGGAACTCAATTTGGAGTCAAAAGTTCTGAGTTGGTTATGTAGCTTATTAGCTATGTAAACCCTTGGTCAACTCTCTGAGCCTCAATTTCTACATCTATGAAATAGACATAATACTTGTACTATCTATCTAATGCATTATTGTGAAGGTCAAATAAAGTAATATATGAAAAACGCTTTGTAGGTGATGACATTTCAACATATTTCAGTTGATCTGTGACTTCACTGGTGTGAACAAGCCCTTTACTAGTGAGAACTAGAATCACTCCATTCCTTAGAAGAGGTAGTGTGTTGGGGCAGTTAGGTGGCACAGTGGACAAAGTGCTGAACCTGGAGTCAAAACGACTCATCTTTCTGAGTTCAAATGTGTCCTCAGAAACTTAGGATCTGTGTGATCCTGAGCAAGCCACTTAATACTGTTTGCCTCAGTTTCCTCATCTGTAAAATGAACTGGAGAAGGAAATGACAGACCACTCTGGTATCCTTGCCAAGAAAACCCCAAATGGGGTCATGAAGAGTCAGACATGATTATGTACTAAATGGAATGCTGAACTCAGGGTCAAGAAGATATGAATACAAATCTCACCTATGACATTTGCTAATTGTGTGGTCACCAACAAGTCATTTAACCTCGATAAGTCTCAATTTTCTCATCTGTAAAGGGGCAATAATAGTAGTGCCTACCTTTGGGGTTTGTTGTGAAGTTCAAATGACATAGTATATACAAAAATATGCAGACTTCAAGTGTTGTATAAGTTTCAGCTATTATTATGGACACTATGAGCTGCTGTGCCTGAAAAAGTCATTATCTCATAGGCAACCTCCTAGTGACTAGCCTCTGCAGATTCAATTAAACTTGCCCTCAGACATTAATTCTGACAAATACTCTATAAATTTGAATTTCTATTATTGAATTGGTTGGGGTAACAAAAGAAAGAAAAAGAGAAGAGGCTTTTAATGGCTTTTCAGGAAAGGAGTATACAAATTAGAATACCACCATGGGGGAGTAACATAATTTTAGTTGCTAAGGATAAAAATCACCAATTTCAACAGCTCCTCTCAGTCCTTTTTAGCCTAGCTCTAGAATTGTTTTTCTTGGTAACCAAAGGCATTAGAAGCATTGAAAAGAATCTCCTTTCCCCAGCTCCTTCAAATTTTCATTAAGTGGAGTCCCTGGGATGACTGGAATAGAACCAGCCTAGTGACCCAGAAGTATGATAGGATTTAAAATGAATGTTTAGCCTTAACTTAAAATAAGAAATTAGACTGAGAGAGTTGGAATAACAGCAGGAGGGGAAAAGGAGTTTGGAAAACAAACTCAAATGTCTCAAAGTTTCTCTAGCCAGCTGGCTGGATACAGTTGGCCAGGGCCTGAAATCACAAAAGAACTAAATAGCCTTTGTTGCTATGCAATACAAAAACCATTAGACATCTCCCTTAATGGGGGAAAAGTTCAAGCATCAGTTGGCCATAGACACATTAGAGACATCCAGCAAAGAAGAATGTGAAATAAAGAACAGAAAAGCAGAGGACCCTAATTCAGCAGGGACTATTAGAGGCCACTGGTGGCTTTCTGGTAGGGGGAGCAGAAGCCTCTGAAGTGTGAGTTTCCCTGGCCACATTTCCCTGGCATATGGTTCTTTTCCCACTGGTTGCATGATCACCTGTGGGAGAATATATCCTTCATAGCAAGGGGAAGGGGGAAATCTTCCTTGTAACATACTACTATGCTATTTAATAAAATGTCTTTTGATTTGAGGTGATGTGTCCTCTGGTTTTCTAATAAAAGAAATGTATCAGTGGGGGCTCATGAGGTATAGTTTTGAGTGGTTATTTACCCACTCCCACAAAGGACCTTGAACCTGGGGCAGCCTTCAGGGGACACCAGGTGCTTCATCAATGACAGTTCACAGTTTTATATTGCTTTAGAGTTGACAGAGAATTCATCTCACATCAACCCTGTGAGGTAGGTGGTATTATCTTTATTTAAGTTAAATGACCTAGTCAAAGTTGCCCAGCTAGTAGTGGTAGATGCAAGATTCTAATGATATCTTCTCATTCTTTTTTTTTTATTTGGATTTTTTTAATTTAAAAAAAACTGTAAAAAAAAAGGATGCATGTTTCTCTTTTAAATTAAATAATTTCTAAAATATGAGGACATTTATATAAAAGTCTCCAGTCTTGGGAACAGAATACTTGGGGTGGAGAACCAGGGCCTCTGTATTTACCAGCAGAAGAAAAGAGGTGAGAGAGAGTTGTCTTATTGGCTTGAGCTCTCACTACGACTTGGGGGAAGTGGGTGCAGATTCATAATGGTGCAAACCTGGGTGGGGGTAGGATGGCCTCCTCCTTTAGGCAGGGGCTTGAAGGGGAAACAAGAATAGAAGGGGAATGGGAAGAGTGCAGGCCCAGGGCAGGGGGCTGAGGTTGAGTAGGAGCAGGTGTGTGCCTGAGCAGGGACCGGGGTCTCTGCCAGCTGCGGCTATGCATCAGCAGGGCCTGCAAGGTCTGGCCCATCTGTCCCAGGCCATCAGACAGCAGGTGAAGGTGGGAGATGGTGTCGTGGGCCAAACTCTTGAGCAGAGCCTGCTGCTGCCTTGATGTTCGCAAGATCTGCACCAGAAGCTCCTGCATGTTCTGGAGGAGGCTCACCACCCCAGGGCCTTGCAGTCCTGACACATGGCTGGGCCCTTCTCTAGATCCTTGAGGAACCAGATCTGGTCTGACTGGGACCTCTGGCACCAAAGCTGGAGGCTCTTCTAGAATCTGGGAGGGGGCAGGGAGGGCCTGCTTCTCTTCAGGAGAAGATTCTTTCTTGGCACAAGGTGGCGGTCCTGTTTAAAGGTTTGTGTCAGAGCCTGGCAGGCGATGCTCTCCAGAATCCAGCTGTCCTGCAGCCCTCCCCAGTCTCTTCATAGTACAGCAGTGGGGCGGGGGCTGAAGGGAGGGACCACCTGCCTGGCAGCTGGTCTCCCATTCTGAATGGAAGGCTTGCTTCAGTGCCTTCCACTTGGATCGACACTGCACCACACTTGGACTATAGCCTGATGCCCTGAGCCCTTAGGAGATGGATTGCCATAGGGCCTGATTAGGCCTTGAAGTGGAGGCCATGAGCAATGTGACCTCCCCAGAGTCCTGGATCAGGGTCAGGAGGCAGCTGATCTCCTGCTGGGTCCAGGCCCGGCCCCTGGGCGTCAGTTAGGCTCCTCTCTCCACAATAGGCACCAAGACCCCAGAAAAGGAGAGACTTGGGGGAGGGGGCTGTCACAGATGGCCTGCAGGAGTGTGGGAAGGAGGACCCGTGCCCTCCCTGCAGCAGCAGCCCAACTCTGCTCGTCCTGGCTCCTGCCAAAAGCCCAGCCCCTTTTCTCAGCCTCCCTATCTTTAGGGCGAATGCCAAGCCCAGCCCGTCTTCACACAGAACCCCCCACCCTCTGCACCACCGATCTTCTCATTCTTAATCTAGAATTTTTCCATTGTGCTTCATAACCCCTTAATGTCATGGGAGTTATAGCACATATCTAATAGATAAGCTACGATTAAAGACAGAAATAATAGTGATAATAATAATAATAGCAGATAAAGTTTATATAGTGCTTACTCTGTGCCAAGCACTATGCTAAGCTCTGTACAATTATTATCTCATTTGATTCTCACAACAACCCTGGGAGGCAGGGGATATCATTACCCTGATTTTACAGATGAGGAAACTGAGGCACACAAGGACTAAGTGATCTGCCCAAGGTCACACAGCTACTATCTGAAACTGAATTTGAATCTAGGTCTTCCTGACTCCAAGGCCCAGCTCTCAATTCACTGTGCTCCCTAGCCCAATAATGAATAGATAGACAGATAGACAGACAGACAGATAGATAGACAGACAGACACAGACAGATAGGTAGATAGACAGACAGACAGACACAGAAAGATAGATAGATAGACAGACAGAGATGATAGACAGAGAGAGGATAGACAGACAGACACAGACAGAGATGATAGACAGAGAGAGGATAGATAGACAGACACACAGATAAACAGATAGATAGACAAATAAGATGGAATCAGAATGTGAGGAGACTAAATCATGGGACTGAGGACATAATATAAATAGTTACATCTGAAAAACTAAACAGAGAAAATGGGACATTGACTGAAACATTTATGAATTCAGGTTGACATAAGCAATTACAGATTTAAAATTTTTATTTCATTTGGGAAATGTAGTCTTAAAGCTGAGCAAAAGCAAAATCTGTGGGGTGGCATGATGGGAAATGTGATGATATTTCTGTGTGTGCATGTATTGTATATAAACACACATCCATGTATAAATAGGGGATAAGGACTGGCCTTGTGATTTCCTTGGTATAGAAAACTCTCAGGTGAGGAAACTTTCTGCCAATGCATATTAGCATCTTCTCTGAAATTTCTAGTCTTAAGGAACTGACTAGAGCAATGGTATCAAAATCAAATAGAATAGGCCCATATTGACTTAGAAAATCACAAATTAGCATTATCTATGTTTTATTGTATTTTTATTGGTTTAAAAAAATATTTTCCAATTGCATTTTAATCTGGTTCGTGCACCATTGGGAAGTGTTGGCCTCATGTAAGTACTCAGGCCCTGTGTTTGAAACCTCAGGCATAGAAGTCTGAGAGGTTAAGCCCAGGACCATAAAACTAGTATGTGTCAAAGGCCAGATCTGAACCTAGCTAGGTGACTCAGTACATAGAATTCTGGGCCTGGCATCAGGATGACCAGAGTTCAAATCTGGCCTCAGATACTTACTAGCTGTGTAACCTTGCTTGTCACTTAACCTCCATTTGCCTCAGTTTCCTCATCTGTAAAATGAGCTGGAGAAGGAAATGGCAAACCAGTATCTTTGCCAAGAAAACCCCATGGATAGTATGGTCCATGGAGTCATGAAGAGTCGGACATGACTGAACAACAATGAATTCTCAGCTCCAAGGTTGACTCTGTATGCTCTCTGACATGCTACCCTTCACACATGTGTCCAAATACATGACATTCATATTTCTATGTAACTATTTTAAATAAGTTGACTTTTTTCTTGTATGTTTGTAGAGTATACTCTTGGATTCAGGCCATGAATAGTCCCTTCTTCTTGTCATAAGAAAATAAAGAAAACATCTTGAAACATCTTTCCAGGCATCTAAAGTTCTTTAGGTAAATTGAAACTTGCTTTAAAAGTCTACCCACAATTCCACACAAAAGAAGTCATTTGGACAGATTCCTTCTTCAACCAAGTCATTTCCTAAGCATGTTTCATTGAATCATGAAACAGAAATTACAGTCTTTGGAGACATTTTTATTGGAAAAGGGGAAGGGGGGAGTGAAGCCTTTTAAACACTCCAAGTTTTAAAAGCCAACAGTAACTTTAAGTAGTAAGCTTGTTCAGATCTGCTTTTGCTATATCTGGTATTCAATTATAACTGTGTTTCTGAACTTACATCACAGATTATGGAACTTGAGAGACAGGAGGGGACCTCAAGATGAGGTCTTTAAAAAAGTAATGATTTGCTCAAGGTCATATATCTAATAAGAGGCAGAGCCAAGACTAGGCCTTAGACAAGCTGTGCTGGAGCCAGCTCTAACCTGCCAGTGAGAGCCGGCTGTCAAATTTTCATTGTGAGCATTTACATTTCAGAAATCAGCAAAAACTACAAACAAGAATTTGATTTATTTTTGCATTCATTGCCTTGAGTAGACTTGAGAAAGAGAAAGAAAATAATGTGAATAATGTAGATTAAATTTTAAAATGTGTCATGTGTACATTTCCCCCCCAGAGAGCCGATTGTTAAACATTTGCCAGCACACCCCTGAACCCAAGTCTCCTGATTTTCTGTCTCTGTTCGTTCCTTATTTTTGTTCCAGGCATTTCTTTGTATTAAAAAAAAATAAAGGCTACTTTAATTGCATTGAAATGTTACAGTTGCAGTTAAGAGACAGAGAAATCTATGGAGGATGAAGCAAAGAGAAACATAATCTGAACTACTTTAGGTTGCCCCTACAGAGAAAAGAACTATAAGTCTATAATTTCTTGCAGTGATGGGAAGTCTCTGATAAAGGACAACTCTTAATATATTTTGTTTAAAAAAGATATCTCCATCGAGACAGAGAGATGACACATAGGGTATTGTGGTATCCTGAACCTGGAGTCAAGAAGACCTGAGTTCAAATTCTGCCTCAGACCCTTAATGGCTGTGTGAACCTGGGTAAATGATTTAAACCCTCTCTGACTTGGTCTCCTCCTGCTGTAAATTGAGGATAACAATAGCCCCTACTTCCCAGGTTTCTTGTAATGATTAAATATGGAAATGCATTTTGCAAACCTTAAAGTGCTATATAAATGATAGTTAATATTATTATTAATCTTGCCTCCAGAGTATTCCATTCAGTACCACAGATTCATAATTAGATGCAGCAGTAAGCTTAGAAGCAGGAAGATGTGGATATTAATCCTGCCCTGGACATTTACCATCCTGATCACCCTGGATAAGCTGCCTCACTTCCTTTAGTTTCTTTATCTGTAAGATGGAGATAATAATAGCACCTTCCTCCCTCAGAGGTGGGGCAGTGGATGAAGCTTAGAATCAGAAAGACTTATCTTCCTGAGTTCAAACCTGGCCTCAGACACTTACTATCTGTGTGACCCTGGGCAAGTCACTTAACCCTGTTTGCCTCAGTTTCCTCATTAGTAAAATGACCTGGAGAAGAAAATTGCAAACCACTTGAGTATCTTTGCCAAGAAAACTCCAAATGGGGTCAAAATGACTGAACAGCAAACCCTCAGAAGATTATTATGAGGAAAAAAGCATCCGGCCAACCTTAAAGCACGATATAATTTGTAGCAGTTATTATTGTAGATGTAGAGTTAGAAAAGACTTCAAAAGTGATCTGATCTAACCCCTCATTTCAAAGCTGAGGAAAGTGAGGCCTAGGGAATTCAAATGACTTACCCAAGGTCACACACATAGGAAACCTCAGAGTCTGCGTTTGAACTCAGGTCTCCGGATTCCAGAGCCACAGTTTCACAGAATCTCTGCCTCCTTCATCCAGGTGGTTTGCCAATTAACACTTCTCTTGACCTAGTCTATTAATTTTTTTTGGAGGGGGAATTCAGGGCAATTGGGGATAAGTTCCTTGCCCAAGGTCATACAGCTAGTAGGTCTGAGGCCGAATTTGAACTCAGGTCCTCCTGATTCCAGGACCCATGCTCTCTTCACTGTGCCACCTAGCTGTCCTGGACTACTCATTGTTAAATGACCAGAAAGCAGATTTTGGAACTAGACTCAGAGCAGTCTGAACAATTTGTCTCATTTCAGCAAGACCTGGCATTTGGATGCTTGAAGAAAACAAGTATTGATCTCTTACCTTTCAAAGACTTAAAAGAAAACCAAAAGGAAAAACAGCTTGGCCTTGTGGACCATTCACACTGTTGGGCAGAAGCCAACTTTAGGTAATGTTGCTACTGTTGTTTCTGTGGATTCTTGTGGGCCTCTTATAAATCATCTGGAACTGTCCCTGGGGAGGTATCTTTGTGTGTAAACTCTTAACTAAATAAATCACTGTCGGGCCATTGTCCTATCTTCACATCTCAGCGGGGGCTTATGGCCTATATTGCTAGCATCCTCTGTGCTCTCAAAAGTTTGCCAGCCTAGTCTCAAAGCTGCAGCCCAGTATTACTCCAAACATGGGAACATTTTACTGGCTTCCAAAACTCATTAGCTCTGAAGCTGCAGGCTTCAGGAGATCTCAGGAGAAGCTTCAGGCTTCTCCTTCCCTCGCACTGTGTACCTGGTACTGTTCCAGCCACACCTGGAAGCTTAGACAAGTAAACTCATGTGCTGACCTAGAACAGACTGCTCTTCTGGGTGCATTTCAGAAGCCTCTGGTGGGCTATCAATCCCTTTATCATAATAAAACTTATTTCTGTTGGAAGTGCATTTGAATCCTGATTGTGACTGAAAAGTGAAAAATGGCCAATCATACATCATTAACTAAACATTATTTATGCCTGACCGATCTGCATACTGAGAGACTGAGACTCCATTACTCAGAGATCAGTCCTTCCCACAGAAAGATCTCCTCTCATAAGTTGGTCATCTTTTCTACCCCCATTGACCAGACACATTGAGTCCCACCAATTTTTTAGTCATTGAAAGTACAGCATTTGTAGCAGGATCCCTCCCTCCATTCCCCCAGCACAAGAGGCACTGGGTGGCATTGTGGATACAGTTGGACATGAATGCAAGAAGGCTTGAGTTGGAACCTGCTTTAGATACTTATTAGGTTGTAACCCTGTTCAAGTTGCTTTGAAATCTTCTTGAAATCTCAGTTTCCCCACCTCCAAAGTGGGAATAATCATACCTGTCACACTAGCTTCTCAAATTGATCATGAGGTTCAGATGGGATAATACATGGAAAACATGTATTTACATGGAATTGCATGGGATAATTATGGAATTATAAATGGAATTACATGGGATAATACATGGGAAACTGTAAAGTTTAAAGCACTGTATAAATACTGGTTGTTATTAACATAATAAGGCAGCTGTGGTGCAGAAAGATGACCGCCGGATTTGGGAGTCAGGGGACTTAGGATGAATCTTGAGTCTGTTGTTTATTAGCTTTGGGGCTACAAGCAAAACCACTTCCCCTCTCTGGGACTCAGTTTCCTCATTTGTAAAATGATGGCAGCGGATTAAATGTTCTCTAAGGATCCTTCTAGCTATAAATCCCATAATTATAATAGCTTTAAAGTTTTAAAAAGCACTTCCCATATATAATCTTAGGGGATACTTGAGTTCAAATCCAACCTCAGACCCCAGCTGTGTGACTCTGGGCAAGTCACTTAACCCTGTTTGCCTCAGTTTCCCCATTTGTAAAATGAACTGGAGGAGAACATGGCAAACCACTCTAGCATCCTTGCCAAGAAAATCCCAAATGGGTTCACAAAGAGTCAGACATTACTGAAAAACTACTGAATGACAACCATAAAAATGTGTGTATACATATACATACATACATATATACACATATCTATATCTATATATATGTAAAGAGAGAGAGAGTCATATGAGTTTCAAAAGAATCCTGTGAGGGGGTACTGTGGATATATTGTTTCCATTTTGCAGAGTTGAAATGACTTGCCTAAGGTCATATGGTTGATATTTACTGGAGATGGGATTTGAATTCAGGTCTTCCAGATCCTTATATTTCTCTTTCCTGACCATCCCTAATCTTACTTCAGTGCAGGCCATTCCCTCCCAAGCTATACTTCTGCATGTGTCCTAGTTACCTTCATTCTGTTTGCTTCTGGCAACTTCTCCAGGCTTCCCCAGGGATTTGAACTCTGTTCCTATCTCCTATAGCATACTTTTTTTTAATGAGCAATGGGGGTTAAGTAACTTGCTCAAGGTTACACGGCCAGTCATTTCTGGGTGTGGTGCTAAGTGTCGGAGCCCGGATTCGATCCCCAGGTCATCCCGACACTGGAGCCGGTGCTCTTACTCTCTGAGCCACCTGGCTGCCCCTTCCTATGGCATTCTTAATGACTTTATTTCCCTTCCTTTCCCAATCTGTTTTTATCTGAAATAACTCACATTTACATAGTCTGACATACTCATAAACACTTTCCCTACAAAAACCTAGTGGGATAGTTTATTATTATCATTATTATTATTATTAGGCTCAGAAGGCCTAAGTGACTTCCCAGTGGTCACATAGCTAGTAAGTGCCAGAGATGAGATTTGAACCTGTTTCTGCCTCCCAAGTCTAATGTTCTTTCAGCCACATATACCTGCTTTTCAGACTTTCAATTCATTATCCAGTTCAGCGACAAAATGTCAAACCAGAGCATTATGTTATTCAAGGTACATGCCCTTTCATCTTCAAGACAGTAACTCTAGGTGGTGGCCTTTAAGCTTTCCAAGGCTCACCCAGCTGGCTGGATTCAAAGCCGAACCCCTGCAATCATGACCATGACAACTAAAATAGATTTTGCTTGACCATACTTCTTTGTTACAAGGGTTTCATATATAGGGGCGGAGAATAGGTGAATAATAAAGGAGTTGTGATCATAATGCAATAAAGGAACACTATAAAGAAGATATAATTGACACATTTTAAAGA
Organism: Petaurus breviceps papuanus; assembly: GCF_028583685.1. Taxonomy (NCBI): domain Eukaryota; kingdom Metazoa; phylum Chordata; class Mammalia; order Diprotodontia; family Petauridae; genus Petaurus; species Petaurus breviceps. Next base: position 597,596 of record NW_027187281.1, on the reverse strand, counting down.
TACCCAGGAGACCAGAGAGGAGTTTTGGGGAGATGAAACACATATAGGCAGAGCAAGGTTGGAAGTACCATGTAACATTTAGTATATATTAAAAGGAACAAACTATATGTTGTGGATTTGTGTTTTCTTACGTAATTGCTATTTTCTAGACTTCTTTGTGTGTGGAAATGTTCGTGTTTGTTGGTGAATTTCTAATTCATAATAAAAACTATTTAAAAGGAAAATAAAAAGCTGAACCCTGGATATTTACTGTCTTTATGGGGACAGTTCATTTGCTTCCAAAGTTGGCTGACCTTGAAGGATGGAATGAATGAATAGTCTCTTCCTTGTGATATGTCCTAGATTGGTGACTGTGAAGCTTTTCACCCCACACCCAGCCCCTCTTCCAGCCCCTCCTCTGTACCTCTACACCCATTGATCTTAGGATTCCTCCTAACTTACATCAGATTCCCATCAAAGGAAAGTGTAGCAGGGTTTACATACTGCCAAGAAAAGTGGGGAGAAAGGAATGCTTTGTGTCTGTTTTATTATTGGGATAAAGGAGAATGTTTGTAGGGGAAGGAGACAATAGTGAAGTGATAATGAAGGAGAAGGTGAGGGAGAGATGGGAACCAAGAGCAGAGGTTCATGGATTTAGAGGTGAAGGGCCTCAGAGGTAGAAGTCTGCTGACTTGTCCTAATGCAATGTTTATAATGTGGGGTGTCCCAAAGGTCTTAGTGCAGGTTTACTAGTTTTAAACTATTAGTTTTAAGTTAACTCTAATAAAATGAAAACTTAGATTTATCTGTTAATTTATTTTAGTGCAGTTTTAAGCTATTACAAGCTGTATGTAGCCTAGGAAACTCCTAGAATCAAGGTCCTTGGATGCAATGGCTGGAAAAATAAAAATGGAGGGGCAGCTAGGTGGTGCAGTGGATAGAGAACTGGACCTGGAGGCAGGAGGACCTGAGTTCAAATCCTGTCTGTGTGACCCTGAGCAAGTCACTTAACCCCAGTTGCCTCAAGGGAAAAAAGGGAAAGGGGATGCCTATGAGCAGGCCCTTGGTCAAGGCAAGACCTGAAGACTTTTAGTTCAACCCTCTTGTTTTATAGATAAAGAAACTAAAGTTTAAACTTTTTTGCTTAATGGGCAGGAGACTTTCCCACACAGTTAGCAAGTATCAGAGGTGGGATTTAAACCCATTTAAACTATATGTCTGTCCACTTTGCTGCACTCTCAGTGATTACAACACACTTAATCAAAATAATTAGATGACACTGTGGATAGAGCTCTGGGATGGGAGTCAAGAAGACTTGAGTTCAAATTCAGCCTCAGATACAGATACTTAGATAGCTGTGTGACCTTGGACAAGTCACTTAACAATCGTCTGCCTCAGTTTCTTCTATTGCAAAATGGGGATAATAATAGTACCTACCTCCCACATTCAATGTGAGGATCTTAAATGAGATCATATTTTAAATATTATAAATTTATGTTTAACACGTAATATATAATATTATAAATAAGTAATTTACTAAGTAAATTTACATAGTACTTGACACATAGTAGGTGACATGTAAAAACTAGCTATTATTATTAATATTATTAAGGCCTGGGAAGGATGCTTCATGCATATATAGTGTTCCTGTATTGGAACACATTGGAAACTTTACAGCCCTGAATTCTATGGTCCCCTGTGACTCCTTAGTTAAAAGACTATTCTCTTCTATGCCATTTATTTTCTAGATCTTGTCACCTTCTGGGAGGAATCCAAGCCCTTAGGATGTGTGTGTGTGTGTGAGTGCATGTGCGTGTATTTGTCATTTTCTATAAGGTGGAAGAAAGATTGTCCTGTACTTGATGAATATATATAATATATATATTTTTTTCTTTTCAGTCTGAATGTTTGTATGAGATCTGGGGAATTTTTATGGCTGTATCTCTGGGAACCCAGACATGAGTTATATCCAACCTATGTTAGGCAAAGAGAGGCATGATTTGAGTGGTTATCCTCTGAGATTGGACATATGAGCCCAGCGTTTTAGCATTCCAGTAAACAGGTGATATACAAATAAAGGAACTCAAGCACATAAAGAGAAGAAAATTTGCCCAAGATCAAACAGCCTGTAAAAGGCAGGAGACTGAACCACATAAACCCAGGGCTTGGCGTTTTGGTCCACAGATCGCGTAACAAAGGAACTGAAGCACGGAAAGCTCCTTTTGGCTAACCTAAGATCAGATGGCCGCTAAGGGCTATGATGAAAACAGGCCTTCCAATGCCTCCCTCAGGACTCCTTTCACTCTATAATAGTATCTCTCTTATACAGAGGTTGTCGAGGTACTTCAGTAACTAAACTCCTTTAGATGGATGAGGTCCAAAGCAAGCTTCAGCTATATTGAATTCACCATTAGAACCAATGCTGATATGGGGAGTTTCCAGTGTCCATCCAAAACATTGCTGCTCCATCAATCTTGCCTTTTCTCTTGGGCACTTTCCCCCTCTTCTCTGGATTGCTGCCATGGGTTTATCTCTTCACTCAACCCAGAAGCCCGCACTCCCTCAGAGAGCTTGTTAGTGTCATGCCGAGCAAAAGGACAGTGTTCCATGACGCAGCGGCTCTTTTGTGCAAGCCTACAGGCGGCTCTAAATAGAACAGGCCTTTTCTTCTGCCATATCACATTTCAGGCCCTTGTCCAATCTGCTGTTCACACTCAGCCTTCAGCGCTTTTCAGAATTGCCCCTTTCAGGCTTTCACCCCCCTCTACAGGTCTGCATGTCAAATTACCTTCTTTCACACATAATGTGCAGCTTTCCAAACTGAAGCCCACTGGGTTTCCTGCCCAGATTTCTAACCTCTCTAGGACTCTTTGGATCCTCTTCCTAAGCTTGCTCTCAGAACTCTGAGCTATTCCTTTCTCCAAGGAATTTGGAAAACTATAGTCAGGTTCCAGAGAGGGCCATCTGATGCCCCTCCAGGATGAGAGATGCGGAGCAGCAAGAGATTGTAGAGGCGATCTGATGCAACCAACTGCCTTATTTTACAGATAAGAAGACTGAGGCCCAAAGCTCAAGTGACCTGCTAACATATGGCTATTAGGTGGCAGAGACTGAATTCAACTTAGACCTCTAATTCTAGTCTTGAGCTCTTCCTGCTACCACACTCTGCATTGCATGGAGTACTTGGAAAAGGCTCATTGTGGTTCTGTGTGTTCTGAGACTCCTTAAATTCTATCTCCTTACTTACCTGGTAAGACTATACATACATACATCTATACACACAGACACACAACACACATACGTGTGTGTTTCTATGTAAATGTGTATATATGTGTGTGTATATAGTCTGTATATACACACATATATAAATATGTTGTATATGTATGTATACCCATGCTATTTCTTTTTTTTTGAGGCAATCGGGGTTAAGTGACTTGCTCAGGGTCACACAGCTAGTACGTGTCAAGTGTCTGAGGCTAGAATTGAACCCAGGTTCTGCTGACTCCAGGGTCAGTGCTCTATCCACTGAACTACCCAGCTGTTGCCATGTTCTTTGTTTTCATGTTTTATTCATAATTTACAAATTGTCTTTCATAGAAAATCACTGAGTCAAATTAAAAAGATATGGATTCAAGCTCTGCTTCTCTCTCTGTAATAGCTGACCCTGGGCAAGTCAAATTAACCTTTAAATGCCTCCTCAAGGGAACTTTTTTCAGCTTTTTTTTTAGAGGGCAATTGGGGTTAAGTGACTTGCCCAAGGTCACATGGCTAGTTTTTGTGTTAAGTGTCTGAGGCTACATTTGAACTCAGGTCTTCCTGACTCCAGGGCCAGTGCTCTATTCACTGTGCCACCTAGCTGCCCCCCCCCCCAGGGAACTTTTAAGAAAACAAGTTACTGATAAATTGATGAGTCACATCAGTGGAGGGAACTTCCACACCAAGAATTCTATATACCAATAAACTCATAGATATAGACCAAAAAAGAAACACACACACATATATACATACATATATATTCATACGTATATGTATGTATATGTGTGTATCTACTATCCACATATATACCATTTCGTATACTATATATGGTATATATCATATATGGTATATAAGGGGCAACTAGATGGTGCAGTGGATAGAATGCTAGGCCTGGAGTCCAGAAGATCCTGGGCAAGTCCCTTAACCCTGTTTGCCTCAGCTCCTCATCTGTAAAATGAGCTGGAGAAGGAAATGGTAAACAAATATAGTATCTTTGCCAAGAAAACCTCAAATGAGGTCACTAAGAGTCAGACACAACTTAAATGACTGAACAAAAACATGCTGTATATACTATATATGACACTATATTGTAAAATATTGAAAGTATATTGTATTATACATGTATATACAGATAAACTATGAGTGTGTGTGAGTGTATATGTACATATATATCTACATATGATATAGAAGACTACATGGCATATACATATATACTACAGATTATATGTGTATATGGATATATATACTATATAGTAAACTACATTGTATATACAGCTATAGTATGTATGCAAATACATATATACTATACATGTATGTATGTATATACATACATGTGTGTATCTATACATATATGTTTATGAAATTTGGAGAAACAAAAAATTAGCAGGCTTAATCCAGGAGATATTATAATCTTCATGACTAGAAGAAAAACTCACAGTGATAAAATCAAGAATTTGTTAAATATTCAAGTGTATATACAGGATGTCCCAAAAGTATTAGTGCAGTTTAAACCTTTAATACCTTAAAACTACACTAGGGTTTTTGGGAGACCCTATATGTGTGTGTATATATATTCCCCATCAGAGTGGTGACTAGGTGGTTCTGAAAGACCTGGTTGGGAATCCATTGTAACTTTAAAATATATTCCAGTCATCAAATCAACAAATGCCAGATATTATAAACTTAAATATAAGGACTGTGAAGAGTCAGAAATAGAAAATTAATCAAAATTGGGTAGAAATAATCAAGGAATGCTTTCTGGAAAAGATGAATTTTGAAAGAAGTCACGAATTGGTGGACAGAAGGCTGCTTGTCACATACCTCCCAGGGCAAAGGAAAGAGAAAAGAAACCAAAAAAACCCTTTTTATCCTCTCACCAATTCAACCAGATTTTTTCCTAGATAAAAGGGAGATGATGTCAACCACCAATGCTGTAATTTGGCTCCCCAAAAGCAAAAATAAAGGGAAGGAAGTGGGACAATAGTGTAACTGTTGGAATGACCACGAGGTAAATGCCAATGATTCTGTTGTGTATTCCATGGGTAAGTGGAGTGACCTCCCTACAAAACCCACAGTGTCCACCTCTATTCTTTGCATGGAGTAGACTTTGAGAAAAAAAAAGTGCTTATTGACTAACTCAATCACATGCAAGAAAGGCAAAGAATGGGATTGTACTGGGTGACCAGTTCAGGTTTAAAGAGTCTGGAGCAAAACATTTATGGCAGCACTTCCTATGATAGTAAAGAAATAGTACTAAAGTGGGTACCCACTGATTGTGGGAATGGCTAAAAATTTGTGATACATGAATGGATTGAAATATTATAGCACCAGAAGGAATGACAAATATGAGAAATTCCAAGATATGGGAAAACCTGTATGAACTGATGTAGAGTGAAGTTAACAGAACCTAGAAAATGACATATCCAATGATAACAATAAGGTAAAGATAAAGAGAAATAAAATTAAGATGAGTCCTATGTAATTATGATGATCCATCTCATTCCCAGAGAAGAGACAGGAAAGAGTATCCCTCTCTTTCCTTGAAGAGGAGTGTTTGATATCATATATGATGTCACCTGAGTTGGTTTTCCTTAACTTATTTTTCTTTGGGTTGCTGGTGGGTGGTTGGGGAAAGGAATGTTTAGAAGTTACCATAATATAAAAGCAAAAGAACATTAATACTCTAATCCATCAATAAGCTGGATGAAGCCTTTTTATTCTTCATTTTGCATACACAACATGTGTGACCCAGGGCAGATGGTCACTTGGTCTGTATCATTTAAAGTACTAGATCTAAAGAAAACTATAAAATAAATTTTATCTCAAGTTCTCATTTAGCTCCTCCCCCTGCCTTTTAAAAATTTAAGTCCTTTGTGGTAATTCCTACCTCCATTTTTTCAAGGGGTAAATGCCCTCATAAATGACCCTCAGATATTTTAAATGACGTCCACCTCTAGACAAGTACAGTTAGGTGGAAAAACGTATAGAACATGGGGCATGGAGTTAGAGAGTCCTAAATTTAAATTCAGCCTTAGACACTTACTAGCTATGTGATCCCAAGAAAGTCACTTTACCTGTTTACCTCAGTTTCTTCAACTGGAAAATGAAGATAATAGCACCTATCTCCCAGGGTTGTTTTGAAGATCAAATGATATATCTATAATAGCTCTTAGCAAAGTGCCTGGCACATATTTGATGACTAATAAATACTTACTTCCTCCCTCCCTCCTTCCCTTCCTTCCTTCCTTCCTTCCTTCCTTCTTTCCCTTTCCTTTCTCCCTTCCTTTCTTCCTTCTTATTTTAGAACTGTCTTAATTCATACCCTATTGATCCTAAGGTCCATTTTCTCAGGGAACCTGAAAGTTTGATAAATTAATTAGAGTTAAGCTTTTAGAAATTCATTAATGAATTATTACTTCCAGATGATTTTTACAGGTGACTTTACACTAAAAACAGCTCTTCCTCAAGCTCTAAAGCTCCTTCTCCATCTTTGGCATCTGTACATTCTCAAAGGTCATCATTGCCTTTGCCTAGAAAGGATTCTTTGCTCATCTCCATTATTAAGAACACTTGTCTTCCTTCCAGATTCAGCTTGAGTGTTAAGATAACTTTTTATTATACATATATGTGTGCAAGCCACATACCCTAAGTAGACTATAAGCTTTTTGAGGGCAAGAAACGTTTCATTTTTTGCCTTTTTAATCTATACTACGTAGTCCACTGCTCAGCACATAGTAATTACTTAATAAATATTTGCTAAATTGAATAAAATTGAACCCCTACAAGCCCCCTATCTTCAGCCAGGGGCAGAAAACTAAAACAGCAGTATTTTACATGCCATGGACTGAATTGTTCATAAATGTCCATTCATTTACAAATTACCAGCCTCTTTACAAAATATACAGGTGCCTATTTTCTAGAACCACTACGTTATCATTCTCCCTGCAACACTGAAGAATGGCAGTGTCAAATGTTTCTTCAAGAGAATCATTAATATACTCTTGTATCTTCTACAATGTGCTTATCATGTACCATTTTGTATTGTAATTACTTGTATATATTGACTGTAAGCTCCATGAGGGAAAGGATTGCATCTTAATTGAGTTTTTTACCTCACAGTTCACTCTTAATAAATATTTTAGCTAAATAGGTGTTGAATCTGAGACAGGCAGGTAAATTCCTTCTCAGAACCTGTGACCTTGATTTTCCCACTCTGGAGCCCTTTCTAAAGTTCTTATAGACCCAGCACCTCAGGCCATTGACAGTTTCTCCATAGAACCCCAATGACCAGAGCCTACCAATGAATCTTGAAAAGAACACGGGACTCTCAGAGATGAGCTTTTTCAGTTATAGAATAATGCACTCAACTGAATTAATCCCAATTCAATACTTATTGACCCCCTACCATTTGCAAAGGTCTAAGCTTGCCATGATGTATGACATAAGTAAGATGAGTAAGATAGGGTCCCCACACCAAAGAGCTTGCAATCTAGAAAAGAAAATGAGACAAGTAGCTACTTCTAAGCAGTTAACATAATTCAATTCAACAAATAGTTATTAAACACCCACTACTACATGCAAGACATTATGTTACATACTAGGGACACAAAAATAAAAAATGGCATCTTTCCTGACCTCAGGTGCCCACAATCTAAAAAGGAACTGCAAGGAAGATCATGGCACACAAACTGTCTTCTCTGCGGTCTTTGGCCCCTAACAACTGCTTCCCAACAGATAACTGACATGTAGGGAAGTGAGATCATTTCTGAAGGATTTCCCAAGTTTTTATATAAGCTTTGCTCCACTCCCCAGATGTTTCTGTAAACTCTATTCCATACATGTACCATGGCCCCTACTCCTAATCTACCTGTTTCCCTTCAGAGGGACAGGAGGAGTAAGAGAATAAGAGGAAGGGGATTCACTCTCCACAAGATATTGATATTTGTCATCGATGACAATACCAACAAATTCTTTCTGGAAGAGAGATCATTGGATCATGTAGTGCAAGAGCCATAATAGGCCTTAGAGTCCATATAGCCCAACCTCCTCGCTTTACAGAGGAGGAAACTGAAGTCAATGTAATTGTGCAAATTTCCCAACGTCACAAAGTTAGCATCAGAGGTTAGATTTAAACCCAGGTCCTCTGACTCCAAAGTAGGTTCTTTCCATTGTGGTATGGTACATCTAGAATGGTATAGCAAGCATGACACCCCGGGAGGATACTGTAAATCATTTTTCCTTTTCTTATACAAGTGCCAAGGGACCTACTGGCCTATTTTCAGAGTGTTCAAATCATTCTTTGAACTTCTCATCTTTGGAACTTAAAACAGACAGTTTAAATTAGTCAGACTGACCCACAACACCTGAGATTTGGCAGTCAGTCAATTAATCATTCAACATTCATTAAGTATGCACGACACTGCAAAGAGTTATAGACAATGTAGAAAATACAAGACCTGCAGCAGAGTGGTTTATTGCCTAATCACTAGGGTAAAGAGAAGTGAAAATACAAAAGAACACACAATAATAGAGATTCAAACCCATGAACGTGATTGGTTTCAGGACTGCAATGCTGAACATATGAGTAATGAAAGAAGGGATGTAATAGAAGTCATGTGATCTAGTTTCCTTTTAGTCTCCACATCTTTATAAAATAGAGATCATAAACCTGCTTTACTTACCAGGCCTTTTGTAAGGGCAAAGTGAAACAAGGTTTATGAAGGCCATCTTTAAAAATACAGAATGTTGGATAAATTCAAGGCATTCCAATAATTATAGGTATCTCCCAAATTTGAACTCTCTGTTCTATATACTGAGTTGGATTTTATGTGAGTCACTGTGTCTGTATACGTGGAAATGCCCTCAAAACATCTGGATTAAAGAGGAGGTCTGAAGTTAACTCTCTGGCTTGGTTTTTATCGCATAAATTTGGATCCCTGGAAATATCTGATTTCATCTTATTTTTTTCTTTTCATCTGAATGTCAGATATTGTGTAGATAGAGTTATCTGTTTCTGCTTCTCTGGTATTAAAAAATAAAGGTGAGGGGGCAGCTAGGTGGCACAGTGAGTAAAGTGCCGGCCCCAGAGTCAGGAGGACCTGAGTTCAGATCTGGCCTCAGACACACAAAAAACTAGCCATGTCACCTTGGGCAAGTTACTTAGCCCCAGTTGCCCTCCAAAAGGCAAATAAATAAATAAGGATGAGTCTAGCCCTCATTCCTCTTGTTGGGAAAAAGAAAGGAAGCAGTCTAAGGAATAATTGGCAAGTATTTAGAAATCAAATAAGTAAATAAACTGATCAGTGAAAGAGAGAAAATGGACAGTGCTCAGAGAAAAATATGCCAGATGATCTGAAAGAATCTTATCTATTTACCATGATATAATTGTGCCTACCTTATGTTCCTTAAGAGGTAACGGGCCAAAAGGTTTTTTTCCTCCCTTGGAAGATTTGGACGAAGTTGAAGAAATTCCATGGGTGCGACTGGCCTTCAATTCATTTAGGCTGTTGAGATATTTTTTCCTCAAGGCTAACAGGTCCTGTAGATACTGCAAGCAATCCTGAGTCCGGGAGTAGGTCCATGCATGATCCTCTTCATTCTGCTGGTAATACATGCTGGTGTCGATGCTGGTGGTGCTTTTGTATTTTTTTAAGGACTCACTGAATTTCTCCCCATTGCCTCCTACAACATACACAGAGCTACTACGGATCAGCCTTACAGTTGGGCTGGTTCCATCATAGTAAGGGCTTTCATCAGTCAGGGACTTTCTCTGGGTATTGGACTGAAAGATAGAATGAATCTTTCTAAACATGGTGTGCTACTTCCCTCTCTTGGTGACTCCTAGATGTCTCCCCTTCAGCCACTTGATTTAAATTGAGGCAAGGCGATCTGCTTCCATACTCCTTTCCTTTTTACTAGAAGGTGGGAAGCCTCATGAGTCTCAGCATATGAAAACTCTGTCAGGCAGTTGGCTGGAGCATGTGTCAGATATGAAACATTTCTGTTTAATAACTAATAACAGTATAAACAATCTGAAAGCATAAAATAGTGCCCAATAAGTGTCAAAGAAGAACTAAGCATTTTTTGAGTTTTCAAAGAGGTATTAGTGTAAATATCTTCCTGTTATCTTCCATCACAAGGGGCCCTAGTCAGATAATTGTAGCCAGAGACTTCATTTCCGCTCCACTGTTCCCTTTCATTTCAGCCACTGTAATATATTGAGTACGTTGCCTGGATCAATTTTATTTCAGCTTTACAGAGCTGAGTGTTCTGTGCTGACCATGGTCCTGAAGAAGTAATTCTTGGGTCCAAAATGAAATCCAGTTACATAGGGATTATAGACAGCACTAAGACAGATCATAAGGAGACTACCTGTTCAGTGTATAAGCCATTCCACTAAGCTAGTATTGTGAGGGTTGTCATATGTAGCTCTTAGCTGCTGTTGATAAGTCCCCCACTCTGAGCAACCATTGGACTGTCTTTAGAAGAGACTTGGTCATGTGCTACGGTAACCAAGAGATGGTAGCAGTTATCTGATACTACCCCATTGTTAAGGATTAGGTGGATTCAGATATCTAGATCTATTACTTTCTTCACAAAAGTTTCAATCAGCCAGAGAGGTGGCAAAAAGTATTGTACAGAAATACTGCTTTGCATGATGACAAGTGAATTCGAACCTAAAATAAATTATTTTTCTTAGCTATTCTATAAATTAACTAGAATTTTAAAGTTTTTTTCACTAGTATTTTCTCAAATAAATGATTTAAAAAGGTAGCCTATGTAATGAATAATATCCACATATTTTCTGTTTTATTTCTCTTTCAGATATGCCTATGAACTTAATCCTATTAATTTCCAAGACAGTGGACAGAACTACTCTAATACAGCTGTTAAAATAATATTATCTATATTTACTACACTTACACTGTGTCCATGGAATCATGCTGGGAACTATATGAACAAAAGACTATTCCCAGAGAAATTTAAAAGTTTTTAAATGTTTAATATTATTGGTATTTTTTTCCTTTATTACCTTAGTTTTCAATTCTTTTGTGTCCCCATCCTAGCAAAGAAAAAAAGAAAGAAAAGTTCAGCAAAACTAATCAGCAAATCAGTCAAGTAATGTTCCACAGCCACTTTGCAAAGAAGGGAGGCAGGTGCATTTTCTCTTTTATCCTTCAAGGACAAACTTGGTCATTGTAATCACTTAGCATCCAATTTCAGGGTTTTGTTGCTGCTACTATACATTCCTTTACATTGTTATAATACATGTGTATATTGCTTTCCTGGCTCAACTTAGTCCACTCTGCTTCCGTTCATAAGTCTTCCCATGGAGAAATTTAAAATCTGATGTGATGATGATTTATAAAACCACAGCCTTAGGACTTTAGACAGTTCCATCCATTCCCTGGCCTCTTGAAATGGGAACATCAAAACCGTTTAGAAAGGACAGTGGAAGGAGCTCCACATGAAGGTGAAAATTTCAGACATTATCATTATCCTCAACATCCTTCATTTTCCATTACCCTTAGCCTTGGCCATCACTTCTCCTGTGACAATCAACAAAGAAATCTACCTGTCAGACAACATCAGCAGATGAAAATCTACAGAATCATTTCAATTTTATTTTTACTGATTCCTTTTGGGTTTTGATCAGCTTCATTTTTGAATATGTATCTTCTCCCTCCACTACCAGCAGGGGGCTCCCTTTTTGTCTCTACTTCCTCTCCTCTAATTCACTTCTGAATCCTTTGCCCTTTGATTTCCAACCTTATCATTCAAATGACACTACTTTCCCACAAAGTTACCAATGATCTTTGGATTGCCAAACCTGATGGCTATTTCTCAGTTCTCATCCTTCCTGACTTGTCTGAATCATTGAACACTGTTAACCACTCTCTCTTCCTGGATACTTTATCATCTCCAGGTTTTCATGATACTACTCTCTCCTACTTCACCTTCTACATTTCTGATCATACTTCAGCCTGCTTGGCTGATTCAGCATCCATGTCATACGCCTTAATTGCAGTAGTTCCTGAAGTTTCTATCCTGTGCTCCCTTTTCTCTCTTTATTTTCTCACTTGGTGATGTCATCAATTCCCATACATTTAATTATAATCTCTATACAGGTGACTCCCAGATCTACATATCCAACCACAGTCTCTCTCTTGAGATTCAGTCTTACCTTGCCAAATGACTGTTGGACCTTTAGAACAGGATGTCCTGTAGGCAACTCAAACTCAACATGTCAAAACCAGGACTCATTTATTATATAATTCCCTAGAATCCTCCTTATCCCAAAGTTCTCATTTTTTTGGAGTGGGGGAGGCAAGGCAATTGGGGTTAAGTGACTTGGCCAAGGTCACACAACTAGTAAATGTCAAGTGCCTGAGGCCAGATTTGAATTCAGATCCTCCTGACTCCAGGCACAGTGCTTTATTTACTGCACCACCTAGCTGCCCCATTCCCAATTTCTCTTGCAGGCATCATGATCTTTCTGGTTTCCCATGTTAGTAAGCTCAGTTTTATCTTCAACTCCTCATGCCCCTCAACCCACATATCCAATGAGTTACCAAGTTTTGTCATTTCTACTACTATGACATCTCTTGACCCCATCCTCTTTTCTTTTAAAAAAAATATTTATTTACTTCTAGTTTACAACATTCAGTTCCACAATCCCTTGAGTTCCAAATTTTCTCCTCCTTCCTCTCCTCCCCTTGCCCCCCATGGCAGCATGCAATCAAATAGAGGTTCTACAAATACCTTCACATTAAACATTAGTCAAGTTGTAAAGGAGGGTTATAACCAATGGAGTGAACAATGAGAAAGAAGAGACAAAACAAAACAGAACACAAAAGAGAGAGAGCAAGTAATTTTCTTCAATCTGCATTCAGACTCTGTAGTTCTTTCTCTGGACTTCATCCTCTTTTCAGTGCTCACACAGCTACTTGTGTGAGAGTTGAGACCCTCATCACATCTTGTTTAAATTATTGTAAGAGCCTTCTTACTGGTTTCCCTGCCTCCAGTCTCTTCCCTCTCCAATTCATACTTCACATAGCTGTCAATGTGACTTTTACTCAGAGCAGATCTGATTGAGACATAATCGTCTCATAATTGATCTGATTGAGTCAATTCCAATGGACCTTTATGGTTTCCAGGATCAAGTATAATTCCTGTTTTTGGCTTTTAAATCTCTTAATAACTGACCCCTACCTACTTTTCTCAGCTTCTTTATGCATTACTCCTCTTCTTGCATTCTACAGTTGAGTTAAACTAGCTTCCTTGTTATTCCTCACACATGGCATTATATTTCCCATCTCCACACCTTTGCACAGGCAGTTCTCCATACCTTGAATATACTCCCTTCTCCCCTCTGCCTGGTACAAACCCTTACTTCCTTCAGAACTCAGCTCAATTTCTACCTTCTACATGAAGCCTTTGCTAATCTCCCAGAGTGCTAATGCCTTCCCTCTCAAAACCACTTCTTGTTTATTTTATATTTGTTCTTTATATACTTATGTATTTCATAAATTTTTTATGTTCATGTTATTCACTGTCTTTGGAATACTAGATTCTTGAGGACAAGAACCATGGCATTTTTATCTTTGTATCTCCCAAACCTAGCATCTGCCTGACACATATTAAGTGCTTAATACATTCTAATCTGTTTATTGATTGAAAGAGAAAAAAAAGAGGGGAAAAAATAGACCAAATATATCTAATATATATAATAGAAATCTAATATCTATATATTGTATATATCTATCACAAATCTATCTAATATCTAATAGAAAAATATATCTATCCTGTCTGACCTTTTATATCACTTTCAGCACTGTAATGGAAAGCCAAGAAGTAGTTCATACCTTGTTTCAGCTATTGAATTAACACCTTGTTTCAGTTCAAGTTTCTTTTGAACCTTGTATCAAGTCTGTTAAGAAACAGAACATGTGAACCCCACAACTTGTGAACCCTAGAACTCATGAACTCCTGCAGCAGGAAGGGGAGGAGCTAATGACCATATATAAGGAGAGGCCCGGGCTGTAGAGGGCAGAACAGAGAAGGGAGCTTTTGTGGTGGAGAAGGAGAAAACTTGTGATATCCCATAACTCTATGTTTGTCTGTTCTGTCTGTGTTGATGTTTGTTTGTGATACTTTGTACAGAAGCCCTGGGACCTTACTGGAAGTCCTGAAAGAGGATTTTCTGGTTATCTGTTTACAGACGTCCTGGAGGAGGGTTTTGGAGGTCCTGGGACTTTACTGATGATTTGTATTGACCTCTTGGACCTTGTTTGTGGGTCTGTGTTGGTTTCATAGGCAGATAGTAAATTGATGGTGGTGTCCACAACATGTATGAATGTAATGAATGTGGCTTTGTCAAGCTTTGTCTTCTCAGGAACAGAAACTGTGAAGGACTTGAGGTGGACTGGACACTGTGAGTTTCAATATGGAATGGGAACTGGGCAAGGAACTGGATGAAGAACTGGACAAGGAGCTGGACAAGGAACTGGGAGCTACCTGCCTTTGAACCCACGTGACAGTTGTCTAGATTCGGGCAGGAGCTGGGACCATGGAAGAGGAACCATGGAAGCTGAGAGCCATCCACGAGTCAAGGTGAAAAGGTCTCTTCCTGGGTACCTGGTGCTGACTGAGAAGATTACAATTTACTGTGACCTAGGGGTGGAGAACTTTGACCTTTGTACTTTGTGTCCATTAAGGAGACAAGCCTCCTTAAGGATGATTGAATTGAGGACTTAAGGAATGATAGTTACTAAATGATTGAATTACTAAATGATTGTACTTTGTTGAAAACTATGTGGCCACTTTGGTGAAAACTATGTGGCCATTTTAGTGATAAGTTGTTATGTCTTAACATTGTAAATGCTGTACTTTGATTTCTGTGAATGTTTTGTCTTAGTTTGTTACTGAATAAATAGAGAGTTCACTACACTGTGTAAGCAGAATCTTAAAAAGCTGTTTACAGCAGCAGTCTATACCCCAAAGAGATTGAAGAAAGAGGAAAAGGACCCATATGTACATAAATAAATAAATAGAGGAACTTTTTGTGGTGGCAAAATATTGAAAATCAAAGGGGTATCCATCAATTGGAGAATGATTGAACAAGTTATGGCAAATGAATATTACTTAATACTATTGTTCTATAAGAAATAATGAAATGCAAGATTTTAGAAAAACTTGGGAAGACTTTTATAAACTGATGCAAATGATATGAGCAGAACCAGGAGGATTTTTTTTACACTAACAAGACAATTGTAAAGATAATCCACTTTGAATGACTTAGGAATTCTGATTAACCAAAATTCCAAAGGACTTATGATGAAACACTCTATCCAATGATAAATAGAGAGTTGACAGACTTAGAGTGCAGATTAAAGCAAAATTTATTTCGTTCCTTTTTTTTTTGGACATGGCTAATGCAGGAACTTGTTTTGCTTGACTATACATATTTATAATAGGATTTGTTTTACTGACCTCAATGGATAGGAAGGGGGAAGTAGGAAAGGGAGAAAAACTGAGCATAATACTTCAGGGGAAAATATGGACATTTAATGAAATAGAGGACTTTCAAGCATTCTTGATGAAAAGACCAGAGTTGAATAGGAAATTTCTTCTTTCAAATACAAGAAGCAAGAGAATCACAAAAAGGTAAACAGGAAAGAGAAATCATAAGGAACTTTTACATTCCTACATGGAAAGATGATAATTGTAACTCATGAGACTTTTCTTAGTTGAAGGGAATATATATGTATATATGCATACAAACATATTATAGGTGGGTGTATGTGTGTGTATATATATGTGTGTGTATGTGTGTACATATATACATAGACAGAGGGCACAGGGTGGGTTGAATATGAAGGATATCTAAAAAAAATAAAAGAGGTGAGAAAGGAATATATTGGGAGGACAAAGGGAGAGATAGAATAGGGTAAATTATCTCACAACAAAGAGGTAAGAGAAAGCTGATACAATGGAGGGAAAGAGCAGGAAGGTGAAAGGGAATGAGTCAACCTTAGTCTCAATGGATTTGGCTTAAAGAGGGAATAACATACACACTCAGTTGGGTATCTTACCCTACAGGAAAGTAGGTGGGGGAGGAGATAATGGGAGGGCAGATTGGAGGAGAAGGTAGTCAGAAGCAAACACTTTTGAAAAGGGCCAGGGTCAAAGGAGAAAATAGAATAAATGGGGGTGGGTTAGGATAGAGGGGAATGTAGTTAGTTTTTCATAACATGACTACTATGGAAAAGTTTTCCATAGCTATACATGCATAACCTATATTGAATATTAATTGTTCATGAGTAGTCTGAGCTAATATAATAAAAATGACTATTCTACCATATTAATTCACTTATTCAGTGCCATGCAAAACTACCAAAAATTACTTTATAGAGCTAGAAAAAATAATAACAAAATTCATCTAGAAGAACAAAAGGTCAAGGATATCAAGGGAATTAATGAAAACAAAAGTGAAGTTAGGTGGCCTAACCATATCAAACTATATTATAAAGCAGTAATATCAGAACAATATGGTAGAGTGGTGGATCAGTGGGATAAACTGGATTCACAAGTACATAACCATAACTATGATCATGATCATAGTAATTTAGTGTTTTATAAATGCAAAGACGTCAGCTTTGGGGGCAAAAACTGCTGGGAAAACTGGGAAGCAGTTTGGCAGAAACTAGGTATGGACCACCAACTCACACCATATATCAAAATATGGGTCTAGATTTGGAAATAAAAGGTGACACCATTAGCAAATTAGGGGAATATGGAATAGCTCACCTGTCAGATCCATGGAGAAGGGGAAAATTTATGACCAAACAAGAGCAAAAGACCATTAGAGGATGTAAATTGGATAATTTAGATTACATTAAATTAAAAAGCATTTGTACAAACAAAACCAGTGCTGCCAAGGTTGGTTTTATTAAACAGCTAGCCAACATTTTTATCAATATCATACAAGCCTGTCAATCAGGTAAGTCATGGAGGTTCAGGCATTAAGAAGAACCAATCAGAGAAGGTAACTAGTGTTAAGAAAAATAGATATCTAGCACAACTTGCCAACATCATGTAGCCATAGTCACATGATCCCAGATGAACTTATAACCCAAAAAGAATGGGGAGGGTTCCTTGGTTGAAGAACAGTCATGAAGTCAAAAGTGGGAAGAAACCCCAAAACTCAAGCCCTTTGTAATCATGGCAAGTCAATCCTACTGTGTAATGACAATGAGAGCCCTTTGATGATGACATGAAAGAACAAAACCTGCCCATCCACTAGTAAGACAGAAAGTCCTTGGAACCTGCAGGGCCCTAGGAACTGGGAGAGGGGGACCTGGAGACCCTCTCCTAAAGAGCTAGTGAGGGAAGTCCTTGAGGATTAGGGGAAAAGACCTGAAACCAAGTGCTTTGTGGTATTAGGAAATTAATTTGGATCTGGAAAATGGGGTAAACAGTGGATATACCAATGGAAGAATGGTAGAGGTCCTCACACTCCCCCCAAAGGCATTTCCATCTACAACCTGAAGTCTGGTGTTATGGTGTGAGTCTCCATTCCCAGAGCTGCTTAGAAGGTGGCCCACTGGAAAGGGGAAGAATAAATGTTCATGGGGACCCATCTGTCCTGCCTGTAGTCCCAAGAGGTCCCCAAGAGCTGGACTAGGAAAGCAGAAAAGTGGGAGAAAGATTTATAGTGAGGATCTCTGATAAAGGCTTAATTTTTGAAATATGTAGAGAACTGAGGTAAATGTATAGGAATACAAGTCAATTACCCCATTGATAAATGGTTAAAAGATAAGAATAGGAAGTTTTCAGGTGAAATAATCAAAGCTACCTATAGCCATATGAAAATATTGAATAGAGAAATGCAAATTAAAACAACTCTGACATACCACCTCACACCTATATGAGTGGCTAATATGACAGAAAAAGAAAATTACAAATCTTGGAAGGAATGTGGAAACTTGATGGTAACTTAATGCACTGCTGATGTTGTGAACTGATTCGGTCATTCTGGAGAGCAGTTTGGAACTAGGGCCAAAAGGCTATAAAATTGTGCATCCTCTTTGACCCAGCAGTACCACTACTAGTTCTATATCCCAAAAGGATAAAAAAGGAAAAGGATCTATATGTACAAAAATATTTATAGCAGCTCTTGTAGTGGCAAAGAATTAGGAATTGAGGGGTTGCCCACCAATTGGGGAATGGCTGAACAATTTGTGGTGTATGATTTTGCTGGAATGCTATTGTGCTATAAAAAATTGACAAGCAGGATGCTTTTGGAAAAACTTGTAAAGATTTACATGAACTGATGCAAAGTGAAAAGAGCAGAACCATGAGAACAATATACACAGTAACAGCAATATAGTATGATCATCAACTATGAATGACTTAACCATTCTCCACTACACAGTGATCTAAGTCAATTCCAAAGGACTTATGATGAAAAATGCTATCCACCTCCGGAAAAAGAACTTATGGAGTCTGAATGCAAATTGAAGCATAGTATTTTTTTTTTACTTTTTCCTCATTTTCATCTGTTTTCTTTCATAGCATAATATGGAAATATTTTTTGCATGACTACACATCTATAAAAGCTATAAAACTGTTTACTGTCTCAGGGAGGAAAGAGGAGAGAGAGGTAGGGAAACAGAATTTGGAACTCAAAATTGTAAAAAGCAAATGTTAAAAATTGTTTTTTCATGTAATTAAAAAATAAAATATGGAAAATTAAAAATTTAAATAAAAAAACAAAGATGAGATATGAAAAGACACATCCCCTTACTTCTTTGAAAAGTTGGGGCCATGGGTTACACAGCATCTAATATTAGACTTTTTTAATATATTATTTCATTTTTCTGGACTTTTTTGCTTTATCTTTCTCTGTATCTTATTTTTTTAATTTATACTTCTCTGAGAGTGGGTGGGGAAGGATAAATTGGCTAATATAAATTGTATAAAAACAAAAGACATTAATAAAAATTTTAAAAGAAAAAAATGAGATAATATTTGTAAATTGCTTAACACAGTGCCTGGAACATGATAACAGCTTAATAAATGCTTGCTTTCCTTTCCCTCTTTACCCCAATGTTCTTTATCACATTTTCTCATTCTAGTTCCTGCATTCCCATAAGAATGTGAGCTCCCTGAGAATAGGATCTGTGTAACTTTTGGATTTGTATCCTCAATATTTACCATGGTGCTTTGTGCATAGTAAGAGCTTTATAAATGCTTCATTCATTAATTTTCTCAAACGATAGATTCTTAATATATAACTGCTTATATAATATAATTTTTTTCAACTTTTACCTGTTCTGTTTCTTTTGAATAAGCTATATCCATTCAGAATCATATTCCCATTGTGGCTTTTATTCCACTAAGCATCGGTGATCATTTTGAGGTTTAATTTTCTTTCTTGCGTTAGCAATCTAGTTCTTTCTGCTCTTTCCCTAAACATTGGGCATTTGTGCCTAGATATTTGGATGAAGGGTTTTATTGCTGTCTCCTTTCTGGGCTTTTATCTCACATGAACTTCTCAGTATCACAAATTCTATTCTTCCTCCATTATAGCCTCTCTTTATGGTATCTAGTTTGGTGGCTAAACATAGGCAATTTTCTCTCTCATCTATTCTGTTTATTTTAAAACCCATTTTATTAGATTTACAAGACATCAGCCAAATACATTATGCTTAAATGTGTTCTATCCCTTACCAGGAATCTGTCACTCAAATTTTAAGCCACATTCCAAAATTTCAACTCTCATTCTCTGTCACCACTTCCTTAGTCAACTGTTTGCTTCCCATATCAATTTTTCTCTTGTGCATCCTTCCCTTTAACGAGAAGCAGGGAGGAATATGCAGCCTACATCCCCATGGTCTTCAATTTCTTGCTGAAGATGTCATAATCTTGGCTAACACTTTTTGGTTTCATTTGACATTTTAGCTTTTGTACAATTTAACTAACCTGGGGAACTTGGAATACTTGCCTCTCAGAGGGGTGAGTTGAATCTCTAATCTCATGGGGATAGAATTATATCCCCTCCATACTCCATTCAATGTCAAACAAAAATCATAAATTCTTGGTCTGTAATTCTACCACTTACTGTCTGTACATTTTTGTAAATACACAGATATGAATGTAAGTATGTTTAATGTTTTATCGACTAGGAGAAAGAACCAGATTTCCTGGATACAGTGGATTGGGAACATGGAACTGCCAAAGAAAGAACATAAAAGGGGCCAAGGGCAGGGGGAGAGTAGAGGGAGGAAAGGGAAAGAAATGGGGGAGCCTGAGAAGAGGAAGAGATCAAATAGTCCATGGTAAATATTTAAAGGGGTGTGAGATTACAGATATTGACAACATGTATCCCATGTCATCTTGGTTCATTTGGACAAGTGTGTTGGAACATTTTACTTCAGGGTTATTCTGAACTGTAGGGAAAAGAGGTTTCCTCTGAACACATGCTTCTCTGGCTTGGGGCAGTGATCCTCCCAGTCTTAGTTTATTTCCTACTGGTGGGGTCTTTCCCTACAGACCAGCTCTGCCGGTGGGGGTTCACTAGTCAAGGCCAGCTCAACTCTTTGAAGAGCAAACCCTCCTGGAATCCTTAGAAACTCTGTAAAACCACCTGTGCTTTTTATTTCTACCCACAGAGAGCTTAAAGGGAATTATTTATGATCTTTCAATCTCTTCTTACTTTAACTTCTGGGAAAGATAGCCACGAATGTGTCTGCAAACAGACATCAATAGCAGCCCAAGCCTCTCACCCTTGGAAATGGAGAGGAATAAGAAGGTGTTAGGACCTAAATCCTAAAACCTCTTTGGACTTCAGTTTCCTCATCTATAAAATTAAAGTGTTTAGATTCAGTGATCTCTAAAGACCCTTCTAGCTCTAAATCTGTGATCCTATGATCCATGGGTTCAGATGGTTGGGAATGACATATATCCGTCACTATATTGCCTACTCCTAATTCTGGCAATGTGGGAATTGCTAAGTAAAATGGAGGCAGAAATAAGTACGGGAATGGGATGAACGTCTGTGACTTGGCCTGATTAGGGGAAAGTTGCCATCTTGAAGAGTAACTGAGATTTTCTTAGAGATTTGGGGAGGAGGAGAGAAAAGGAGAGGCAAGTGATTGAGAGAGGGTTTTGAAGATTGGGCCATGGAGTTTGGATTTAATTTAATGGAGCACCTCTTCCAAGTTGCTGAGCAGGGGAGATAGGCCTATAATTCATTTCACAGAGAGATAGGAACTGGATCTGTGATTTTGTTGATATAAGAATCTCTCAAGTGAGGAAATGCCCCCTTTCAATGTAGGATGGCACTTTCTCTGTAATTCATAGTCTTAGAGACTTTCCCCTTATAACTTCTCCTGCCAGCTCCAACTTCTCCTCCGCCTTCCTTCCATTTTGTCTAATTATCTATCTCTGGCTTCCTCTTTTTCTTCTCACCTGCTTTTTCTTTTCTCTCTCTTCCCTCCTCTGAGGGAAAGGAATTAGAGATTGGCTCAAATGTCTTTCTAGTTATTGGATATAGAAAGGAGAACAGTAGGGAGGGGGATAAGAGAGCCTCTAATGTTCTTTTTCCCCCACCTTAAACTATGCTCCTATGGAAATGTTTTGCCGATCTCTGTCTGAGTGTTGGAAAAAACGTTTCCACATAAATTCAGTACAAACTACCTGAGAAATTTTCCAGGGGAAGGTGAAGAGCAATAGGTCATTCTTACTAAACCACCTTCCCACCCATTTCCAGAAAATGCTCAGGGAAAATGGTGGCAGAACCTGATGGTGTTGTGTGAGTGGTTCCCTCTCTGAACTGGGAATTAGCCACAGTCTGAGCAGCTTATCTCTAAGAGACTTCCATATAGCACTTTAAAGTTGGCAAAGCACTCCACAGACATCTGATTTGGGCCTATGAAGTAGGTTCAACAAGTATTATTATCCTCATTTTGCAGATGATAAAATTGAGATTCACAGAAATTAGTGATTCTTCCATAGACACAGCCTATAAGAAGCAAAATTGAATCTAGGCCTTCCTGACTCCATCTAGCCCTCTACCCAGTAGACTTATCTCTCCTTCCTATCATTTCAAACTCCTAAAGAAATGTATTTTCATTGTCTCCATTTTTTTTCATTTCATTCAATTCTCTACTCCCTACAATCTGATTTCTTATATTATCAAGCAATCTAAACTTCTTTCTCCAAGTTTAGCAATAACCTCTTAATCCCTAAATCTACTGGCCTTTTCTCAGTCCTTATGTTCCTTGAAGCTTTTAACACTGTTAGTCACCCCCTTCTCTTGGATGCTCTTTTTTCTATAAATTTTCATGACACTAATCTCTTCTGGATCTATTTGCTGGATTATCAATAATGTCCCATTCCATTTGCATGGAGGTGCACCTGGGTTCTGTCTTAGCATCCCTTTTCATCTCTCTACTGTATCTCTTAGTGATGTCATTATTTCCTATGAATTCAATTACAATCTCTCTGTAGATAACTCCCAAATCTAGATATACAGTCCTCCGCTCCTGAACTCCATTCCACATTTTCAACTGCATACTGGACTGGATGCCCCATATGTATTTCATAGAACTTATTACCATCCCCCCAAAATGCACCCATTTTCTTAACTTTTGTTTTTTTTCAGGACACCACCATTCTACCAGTAACCAGGATTTGAAACTTCTAACTCACAGTCAACTTTTCACCCTCCCTCACCCCACTCCATAACCGATCAGTTGCCAGGCTTGCCAATTCTATTTGAACATCTTTCCTATCTCCTCCCTTCTCTTTGTAGACTCATCCATCACCATATTTCAGGCCTCATCACCTCTTACCTAGATTACTGTAATATTCTCCTAATGGTTTCCTTACATCCAGTCTCTCCTCTCTCCAATGTACCCTCTGCACAGATGACAAATTTATATCCCTAAAATACAAGTCTGACCATGACATTCTTCACTAAAGCTTAAGAATCTTCAGTGGCTCTTCCAGAATGAAATATAAATTCCTCTCTTTGATATTTGAAGCCCTTCAAAATCTTGCTCTAACAGATCTTTCCAGAATAATTTCATAATTCTCCCCTCCACACACTCCTTGTTTCGAATTGACTTACTTGCTGTTCTATGTATATCTTCCACCTCCCTGCCTTTGGCTGACACCCTATGTCCCTCCATGCTTAGAATGTTTATCTCTCTCAAATCTGCTTAATATAATCCCTTACTTCCTTCAAAGTACAGCTCAGGCACTGTCTCCTATAAGAAACCTCTTCAGGTCTTCCCAGTTGTTAGTGTCCCACTACATACAGGGCAAAATTATTTTGAATATTTTGTATTTATATATCTGTGTACATGCTGAATCCTGTTAGTAGAATATCAATTCCTTGGGGGCAGGGATTGCTTAATTTTTGCCTTTCTATCCCCAACAGAATGCAAAGATAAGAGAGAAGGGGTGACAGTATAGCATGAACTATAAGTACTTCCTAATTCTCCTTCCAGAAAATCCATTTTCTCCAGCCCTGCAACCAAAGCACTGGCAAATGGTGAGCATATTGGGCAATTTAGAAACACTCCTGTCCTTTTCTGAACCATGATGACATTCATTTTCTGAACTACTTATGTGGTATTTATTATATATGACTTTGTAGTCTATCTTTCAAAGATCTTGGGTTTAAATTCCTCCCTCTACTTCTTACACTTGTATGACTGTGGACAAGTCACTCAGCCTATCTTGGCATATATAGGGAACTGAGCCAAATTTATAAAAATAAGAGTCATTCCCCAATTGATAAGTGGTCAAATGATTTAAGTAAGCAGTTTTCAGAAGAAATCAGAGCTATCAATGGACATATGGAAAAAAAATGTTCTAAATCACTTATAATTAGACAAATGTAAATTAAAACAACTGATATACAGCCTCACACCTATCAGATTGGCTAACATGACAGGAAAGAAAAAAGAGAAAATGCTAAAGTAAAGGTGGAAAAATAGGTACACTAATGTACTGCTGGTGGAGCTGTGAACTGGTCCACCATTCTGGAGAACAAATTGGAACTATACTCAAAGGGTTATCAAATCATGCAGACCCTTTGACCTAGCAATAACAATAATAGGTCTGAATCCCAAAAATATTAAAGAAAAAGGAAAAGGACCCAAATGTACAAGAATATTTATAGCAGCTCTTTTAGTGGTGGCAAAGAAATGGAAATTGAGGGGATGTCCATCAATTGGGGAATGGCTGAACAAGTTGGGGTACATGATTGTGATGGAATACAATTATGTTGTAAGAAATAACAAAGGGGATGGTTTCAGAACCATCTGAGAAGACTTATAGGATGCAAATGAAGTGAGAAGAATTAGAACATTGTACATAGCAACAGCAACATTGCATGATGACCAACTGTGAAAGACTTAGCTACTGATCAATACAGTGATCCATGACAATTCCAAAGGACTATGATTTAAAAATGCTACTCACCTCCAGAGAGAGAGAACTGATGAACTCTGAGTAGAGATTGAAGCATGATTTTTTCCACTTTTTTTCTTTTTTTTTTGACAACATAGCTAATATGAAAATATGTTTTGCATGGTTTTACATGGATAATGGGTATCATATTGCTTTCTCATTGGGTGGGGGAGGGACTGGAGGAAGGGAGAAACTTTGGAATTCAAAATTATAAAAAAGAATACTAATTTTTAGACCTCTCTTGGCCTTAGTTTTTCATATACAAAATAAGGAGGTTGGACCAGGTGGCCTCCCAGTTTCCTTCCAGTTCCAAATATATTATCAAATGATCTGTGTCTGTGTCTTCTCTTGCCCTGGTAACTAGACTATAAGTTCTTAGAAATCAGAGTCTTTGGTGAATATGTCTATCTTTACAGTACAGTGTGCATCTATTAGGTACCTGATGTATACTTATTAACCCTGATTTGTACAGTGAGAAGGCAAATGCAGGGATTTAGGAGTTTGGGTCTTGCCTTTTGCCTCCTTCTCATTAAAACTCTGGATGAAAGGGGAAGAAATAGTCCCTATTTTTTGGTTATGGACTCAAAGATTAAGGGGAAGCCAGTCATTTTTCCCTTTGTAGGAAAAAGCTTGAACATTTAGCTCAAGTCTTGAATACTAAAGATGCCTAAGGAATTTTTATGGGCTTTTAAAAGGTCCTGCCAGGTTCACTCCCTAATCAATGCACTGATAATATCTTTTGTGGGCAAAGTTACTGGGTTTATTTGTGACAAGTAAATTAAGAGTAGATTTAGCCAGAAGTAGTAAGTTTTCATATGAATTCAATTTTCAAGAAGGTTGGCAAATAGACCAAAGACCTGTATATTCTGAATGCTAATTGAACTGATTTTTTCTAACACAATTCTGTTCTCCATCTTGCTCTTTATATATGATTCCCTATAGTGGCAACCACACTGGCATACCTAGGATGGCTACTAGCACAGGTTCTTAGATCTGCTTTACTAGGAAAGATAGCTATTTAAGGGGACAACAATCTTTTTAAATTACCTTCATTAGTTCAGGGGAAAAGTCAGCACCCTGAACTTCAGAGAAAATACAAGCAGAGAAATAAAGACCAACAGACAGGACTCTGAATCAACTATACATTTTACATATATTCCTAGATCTAGAGAGCCTTTACATCTGAGCAGTCAGGGAGTTTTGAACATAAGGCCACTTAGAATCTCAATCAAGATCCTTCTCATAAGCAAGCCCTCAAAGCAAAATACCAACTCAGAGTTTATATACACTTCTCAGAGCCAGAAGGCATCACAATGCTCTTGACTCAGTGCCTAATTGGAAATTAGCAAAAGGTGTGAAAGCCTTCCTATAAGTAAGCCTCCCCTAAGCAAGCTTCCCTTAATGGGCTCCACCTGAAGCCTATTAATGGGCAGGGAAGATCTTAGATCTAATTAACATTACTTTCTTTGGAAACCTTGAAATGATATAGAATTAGGTCACTAAATGTTAATACCTTTAAGAATCTGAGTTTCAGCAGCATTTCCTCCACTTGTCAATCTATATATGTCTCTAAACTCTTCTGCTACTTTAAGTAGGAAACAAATGACCCTTTCAGTGCGGCACCTTGGCAGGCCAACTGTGTCATCTCCTTCTCCTTCCTCATAACTGTCTAGTAGTGATGGCTATCCTAAATGACAAAAGGAAAAAGTAGTTAGTGGAAAAAGCCTAGATCTTCTCAGAGGTTCAGTGCAGGATTGTTCACGTCATCCAGCATCATTCATCACTGGGCAGCTAATGTCTATAAATAAACCCATGGAGTTGGTTCAGGGTTATTCTGTGTAATCAATTAGTAAATATTTATTGAAGAACTTCTTGGTTCTAACCACTGTGTTGGCACTGTAAAGAATGCAAAGACATGTAAAGCATCCCCTCTACCTTCAAAGAACTTACAGTGTGGTTGGGAAACCATTTTGTGTGTGTATGCATGTGTGTGTGTGCTTGTGTGTGAGACACAGAGACAGAGACATGCATCTATATGTATACTTATAGGCGAATGGCTGGAGACAGCTAAGTGGCACAGTCAATAGAGCACTGGACTGGGAATCAAGAAGACTCATCTTTGTGAGTTCAAATCTGGCCTCAGACACTTACTAGCTCAGTGACCCTGGGCAAGTCATTTAATCCTATTTGCCTTAGTTTCTTCCTCTGTAAAATGAGCTGGAAAAGAAAGTGACAGACTACTCCAGTATCCTTGCCAAGAAAACTCCATATGGGGGTCACAAAGAAATGACTAAACAAATATATGCATATCTACCTAGGTCTATGAATATTTATACACACACACATATAAGAGCTAGCATTTATATAGCTCTTTAAGGTTTGCAAAATGCAAATATGATATCTTTTTTTCCCTGACAATTACCCTGAGAGGTAAGTGCTATTATTATTCCCATTTTATAGATGAGGAATCTGAAGTAAACAGAAGTTAAGAGACTCGGCTAGCTAGTACATATCTTGGGAAAGGATTTGAACTCAGGTGTTTCTTACTCTCAATCCAGTACTCTCTTCACTGTGTCACCTAGCTGTCTACAGGGCAAGTAGGCATATAATTCTACAAAGCTGCAATTAACAAAAGATGGAAGGAGTCCCTTCCTGGTCTAAATCTTTGTTTATTTGCAAATTGTTTGCTATTATATTTTAGAAAGTAAATTTAGGGTTTTTTTAAGTTATCAGGTATACTTAGCCAACAGGTTAGCAGAAATTTAATTATTTTAATAACACACTTTATAAATTGTAAGGAAAAGGTTATTTTTATATTATATAGTTTGATTAACAGTCTTAGTTTGTCTTGGTTTTCACCATGTCACAGAGATTCAGTAAGCACCCTGGAGCAATATTAAATTATCCTATGGATATTACTTTAACACTTGAATTCAGCTGGAAATAGAAAACTATCAAAATCTATGTATAGTTTAGAATATTTTAGCTTCCAGTAAAAATAAAACATGTATATGCATATATTTATACATGCACATATATATGTATATATAATAAAATATGTATGCATCATAACAATACAAAGTAGAATATGTCAAGTGTTTAAAATAATAGTACAGATAAAAAAGTACTCTAGGAGTTCAGAGATTACTGTGAGCTAACACAGCTTCCGAAGGCATGATGTGAGGTGAGTCTCAGAGGATTCACATAGGTGGAAGACAAGGGCTTTCCAAATGAGCAGAAGAGTGCACACAAGGAGGAACTAGAGGAAACGCACAAATCTATTTTAAGGGGACAGTGAATAATCAAATCTGCCTATCGTAGAGAATTCTGAGAGGGAAGTAATGAAAGGTAAGTCAGTAAAAGGAAAGTTGGGAAAGATTGCAGAGGACCACAGTGAATAATCAAATCTGCCTATCGTAGAGAATTCTGAGAGGGAAATAATGAAAGATAAGTCAGTAAAAGGAAAGTTGGGAAAGATTGCAGAGGACCACAGTGAATAATCAAATCTGCCTATTGTAGAGAATTCTGAGAGGGAAATAATGAAAGATAAGTCAGTAAAAGGAAAGTTGGGAAAGATTGCAGAGGACCTTAAATGTTGAATATGGACTTAACCTGATGGGCAATGGACTTAGTGAAGGTTTTGGACAGGGGAGTTGATCAGGGGACATGATCAAAGAGTTGTTTTAGGGGTATTAATCTAGCAGTGGTATGTGAGATGACTTGGGAGGGTGACGGAGAAGGGAAACAGGTACACTCATATGAAAGACATCGCGATGATACAGGAGTGAAGGAGTAAGTTGAAATAGGGCAGTTGTCCCTGAGAAAGGAGAATAAGGAAAAGATGAGAAAGAAGGAAGGACAGGTTGAATTTGGAAATTGATTGGATTTGACAGACAAGGGAGAGAGAAAAATCAAAAGATGGCTCTGAGGTTCCAGTCCTGTGATCAACAAAAATAAGTAAGGATCTGGTTTAGGGGACAAAATGATGAATTTCATTTTAGGGTGGTTGAGTTGGAGGTACTTCCAAGTGTAACTGACCAACAGATAAGTAGAAATATAGGATGGGAGCACAGGAAAGGCATTGGAACTAGCAAAGAACATTTGGAAATCAACTACATAAAGGTGATAATTGTGCTAAATGGGAGCTAAAGAGATCATTAAGGGAAACAGTATAGAAAGAGCAGAACACAGGGCCAAGGAAGCCTTGAAGGGTGCTTACATTTAGAAGGCAAGTGGAAGAAGAGAAGTCAGAGAAAGAATGATCCTTGCCCGGCTAAAGATCTTAAAATTTCATTGGAGAAAGAAGACATATATGCACATCCCTTCAATTCAAAGTATAATATGTGACACTTTCTTCAGTCAACAAACATTATATTCGTATTATGTTGAAGACAGTGTGCTAAGTACTGGGGATACAAAGAAATATCAAATAGAAACAAGGCAGATAAAAATCAAGGAGTTCCCTATGGGTCTTATGTAGAAGGCAACAAATCAAAGGAAGCAAAGGTTCTGAAAGGCAGAGTTGAGATGCTATTGGAGTAGTAATGACTGCAGAAGTTGTTCAACTTCACCTGAGAATATGTAAAGATACCCACATTTTCTTTCCTTTTGTAACCTTGTAGAACTCCCAAAGAAAGATACAAATGACATCAGCTTGCAGCAGTTGAAAGGCATTACTACTAAACTGACAGTTTTACCAATGTCAGGGATGATTATGCAAAAATACCTAAGAATACAGAAAGCAGGAGTAAGACCAAATGACATATCAGTAAGACATCAGAGCTAGGTCTGACAGGGCCACAAAACTTCAAATGCTGCTCAGGGTCTCTTACAATGTCACTGTGTCAGCAGAGATGTTTTCAGTGTCAGTGTCCTCTGTCCACCCTCACATGCCAACACATTCAATTCATCTGACTTCCCACTAGCTTCGGACCTGTTGACCAGAGATCTCTCCTTAGACTCTGGTTCTTGGCTCTAGTGAGTTGAAATGCAAGTTTCAAAGAAATGGCCACTTCCCCTCTCCCCCCATGACCATTTTTTCCTGTTGTCACTTAGGATAGCCATCACTACTAGACAGGTGGGAGGAGGGAAGAATGAGATGGCATAGTTGGCCTGCTGAGGTGCAGCACCAAAAGGGTTATCTGTTTCCTGCCTACAGAGAGCAGACATAAAATAGATTAGCAAGCAAAGGAAATGGACTCATGGACCTTATTCAGTCTGGCCCCACCAACATCTGATAACCTGCTTCTCTCCCTAACACAAAATGGTACCCTGATGAAAAGACTAAAGTTGTCCACCAGTCCTTGTTTGCTAGTCTACTACTGCTTTCCTGTCTCCCTCCACCATTCTTCACCTCCCCCTCCCCCATGTTTGGCTGCTAAAGCCTTCTTCTGTCAGGCTCTACTGTCCTAGTTAACCAGAAGTCTTGTGTTCCCCAGGGATATACGACACCTATCCCTTTCTGACCACTCAGAAGCAATCCTACCACTTACTGATGCTTAACCCTGATGCTCCCATTCCATCTGCGCAGGACACCTTAAACCTTCAGAAGCCTCAGAAAGGAGAAAACTTTCCATTGTCTGTTCCTTTCAGAAGACAACCAAATTCTAAATCTATGGAAGGATTCTTTCCTTTGGCTCTGCTTCCAGCCTGGTCTGTGAGTCATGAATTGAACTCAATGACCATAAAGGGTCGTATTCCCAGCTACTAGTGTTCTTCTCCCGCCCCCCCACTGCCCTCACCCACCCACCCTTTTAAAAAACTTTGTTTCTCTTTTGCATGTGCTTATGTACAAAGACAGTGCGGTCTGATGGATAGGAAGCAGGAGTCAAAGCAGAAAGACCTGAGTTCAAGTTCCACGCCAAACACGTAATGTCTAAGTGACTCTGGGCAAGTTACTTAGTCTCAGTAAAACTACAATTTTCAGAGGAGACAGATTGGTAGAGTGAGTTCCCTACACCTATAAACTCATAGGTCCAGTTCCTGTTCTCATTCTATATATGTGTCATCTCAGGAGAATATAGACTCCTTGATAGTGGGGACCCTTTCTACCTACCTTCTTTACTTCCCCTCCCTCCTCCTTCTTCCTCTTCCTGTTTCTCCTCCCTCCTCCTCTCCTCCTCCTCCTCTCCTTCTGTCTCTGTCCATCTGACTCTGTCTCTGTCTCTCTCCCCCACCTCTCTCTCTCCTTCTCTCCTCTATCCCCCTCTCCCACTTTCATGTCAGGCATGTAATAAATGCTCATTGATTGATTGATATGGAAAAGCTAAGTCATGGCTAGTCTGAGGCCACAAAGACTTTGGCCCAGGATAGGGAATTTAGGAGCGAGGGAAATTTTGAAATCAAAAAAGTTTTGCACACTATTCTTTCAGCAGAATAGGAAACTATGAAGGGAGGGATTATCAGATGTAACTTGAGGAAAAAAGGCTAGAGATCTGGGTTTCGACCAGCTGGGAGGGCAGTACACTGCTCCCCTGTTCAATTACTTCCACTCTTTCACAGAGAAACCCTCCACATATCCTCTCTTCTCCATCCCCCAGATCTTCCCCAACCTGTCTTCTTGTGCTCCCCCCTGCCAACCAGCAACCAAAACTTCCCCCAAGGGAGGACTTTTAATAATCTCCATGTTATTTTCCTGACTGCATATGGTGTAGGAGGGAGACTCCCCAAGACCCTTCTGGTGAAAGACTAAAACATATAAGCCCCAATCTCAATGTTGGGACTAGCTGCCTTCAAAGGTTCATTCCTCCTCTAATATTCTACCCCCTCAGCCATGATAGTAACTAACTCATTCAACTGAGAGTGTCCTAGTTTCTGCATTATTCTCACATAATGAATTACAAAGTTGATTTGAAGCCACATTTCATGCTGCTTGCTCAACTTAATGCCACTTACCTTGAGCAGCAATTGTCCCAGGTAGCAAAATGCCAAATCAGGGCTCTGTGGAAAACATATTGGGGAGTGAAGCTGGAAAAACGCAAAGCCTGTTTTAGACGAGATTTTTTCATTTGATTTGACTGAGTGCAAGGCTCCACAATTCCACCAGATGGCCCCCAACTTAATGCAATCAATTCCAAATTTGTTTTTCAGCACCAGAGCTGCATAGGAAAACTCTCTTACAATAGAATAAAAGAAGAAGAGAGAAAAGAATGAAGAGAATTCTGTCAAAAGAAGTAAAAAGTCTAAATTAGAGACTACCTTTGAAGGAAAGTAGTTTTCTTTCAAGCCTAGATAAAGATTCTCCAATAATTCATTTATTCCCCTCCCTATCTTAATGAGCAAGTGAGAATAGTTTCTGATTAAAATATTCTTATATTTTAATAGTATTATTAAAGTGAAACAATCCCTGCACTCATGGTGGTTCCATTCTTTGGACTTTCTATTTTTAAGCACTTTAAAAACCATTAGGATTATTTTCATAAAAGAATTTGGTAATCACAAACTATTACTCATTAAAGGGAGAAAATGAATAGTTTAAAATCCAATTTATGTTTTGGACCCCCTTTATATATGTAGGTTTCTATTTTAAGTATATTTGAATGCAATCTTTACATGAAGTAAATGTTATAAGCCTACTTTAAAAGGAAATTTGGGATAGATATTCAAGTTTTGGTTCTTAGGCAAAGGAATATGGACTTTATCCCACAAGCAATGGGCAAATATTATTGGCTTTTGATTTAAGGAATGGCATAATTTCTCTTCTGTACCATAAAATCTAGCACTTAATTATATTCTGCCTGGTATTCTTCTTGTCTTATCTACCTAGCGCAATATAGGGTAGATGGACCATGTCATATACTTCTCTTGTATGAGTAAGAGGCCTTTTAGAATTAACTGGGATTTGTAATTCATAGAGAAACATTCTCTCAGCCCAGAAATTGACTGGGGACTCTTGAATCTTTAAGCCAGAAGGAAGACTTGAAATCACTCCTGAGAATTTTTTAAAAGGCAAGTACAGTCTATGACAAAGAGATTGATGTACTTACTAGCAGTAATGGTGGTCAGACTCCCTCCCAGGAATTAATGAGATAGCCTAGAAAGTATAGACAGTATAGGGGCAAGAGCAGAGGCTAAAAGGAGAAAGCAAAAGTGGGATTAACTGTGGCAGAGAAATGAAAGATCAAGAAGGGCCAATGGCCCACTCTAGGCATCTTGGAGCAGGATGAAGCTACCAGTAGTAATCACTTCTTCAAAGGTTGGGGGGAAGCTGAGAAAAGAGTGTATACACACATATATAATACATACAGCTGAGAAAGGTATATGTACAATATGTGTATATATACATATACATATGTGTATATATGCATATACATATAATAGATTATATACATATGTATCTATATTATATATACATTATATTGTGTGTATGCATGTATACTATGTGTATATACTCTTTTCTCATCTGTATATATCATATATGTATACACACATGTATACACTTTTATCAGCTGTGTATATAATATAGAATACACAGATATATGTGTGCATGTATATATGCACATGTGTGTATGCATGTATGTATATACACACATGTGTATATACACTCTTTTCCTAGTTTCCCCTCCTCATGCCTGTCCATTAACTGATATTGTAATATAGCTGTGTACTTCTTTTTTGGTAAAGCATTTCCTGTATCCTGAATTTTGCCCCAAAGCTAAGGGTTAGCTAGAGGGAAACATAAATGTAAATTAGTGTAGAGAATCAAACCTCTCCTACCTGGGGACTCTGACCTATTGATTGTAGTCCAATTATTTGTCTAATAGAAACTCTATATAGTAGTTAAGAAGGGGATCCTGTCAACCTGAGGGGGTCATTAAGTTGCCCTTTGGCTGGAAAGTGAACTAATTGTTCTAACAAGGTATAGTTTACTTAATCTCCAGAGATAAAGGGGTTAAGGAAGAGAGACCAATGGTGGCCACCTCTGGAGGCAATGAGGATTTTGTCTTTGAAAGTCTTCAAGTGGAAGTTGGATGTGCACTTGTCAGGAATTCTGTAGAGAGGTTTCAAGGTCAGGTACTAGTTGAACTGGATGCCCTCTGAGGTCCCTTCTAATTCTGAGATTCCATATGAGTCTATGTAATTAGAATCCAAGATTAATGGGGGCAGAGGATAAGGGTAGGAGTGGGCAAAGTCCAGAGACAGGGAGATTAATCAATCTCTATTCTAATAATTTTTTAACCATTTAAAATCAATCATGACAGAGGATAAATCCTGCATTTCCTTTCTTTGAAAGCTCTATTCTCTCACCTTCCAAACACACACACACACACACACACACACACACACACACACACACACACA
>NW_027187281.1:535476-563566 GCF_028583685.1 Petaurus breviceps papuanus | reverse complement strand
CACACACACACACACACACACACACACACACACACACACACACACACTGCATAGTAGCCGCACCTGATGGCCATCTGTCAGGCATAGTGAGCTTCCTAAGCCTCAGATCAGATCCCTGAGATGGATGTTTGTCCCTTGGGATAGATAAAGATTAAGGGCAGCCCCTATCATTTTCTTGCAGTGACAGGTCTGTAGACTCAAGTATCAGAAGAATTTTAAGAGGAAGGGAAAGATTGCAGCAGAAAGCATGGGGAATCTCATTTGGGGGAAGAGGAGAGCTGGGAATCATTGGAGTGCAGCTCACTGTACCAAGAGTCAGGAAATCTCCCTTCAACCTTGTCTTTGCTACTACCTAGTTGGCTAACTTTGGGCCCAGTACTTAAATTCTCTGGGATTCAGTTTCCTTATCTGTAAAATAAGAGGGTTGGGCAAGATGATCTCGAAGACCCTCCCTATTTTAACATTTTCACAATCCTATGAGAGGAAAAATAGAGCTCCCAAAAGGAGGGGGGAGAGGGATATATACTGTGATGGGTTGTGAGCAGCTCAGAACCTTGACTCACACAGTTAGAATGGGTGTTAATGGAGAATGGGATAACTCTAGTCCCAATCCATCTCCAAATTTCTACCCTTGAATGTTGCTATGGATAATTTAGACTCTGTCATTCTTTTTTTATTTTTTTTTAAAAAAATTTAAATCATTTTGAACTTAAAAACAAAAAGATAAAACAAAAGAATATTTCCATGTATGCAGCACAACATAAAAAGAGAA
This sequence comes from Petaurus breviceps papuanus, assembly GCF_028583685.1. NCBI lineage: Eukaryota > Metazoa > Chordata > Mammalia > Diprotodontia > Petauridae > Petaurus > Petaurus breviceps. The sequence goes on along the minus strand of NW_027187281.1, from coordinate 562,794 downwards.
TTCACTATAAAACCATGAATTTCCATTTCATATAATTTATTTTTTTTTGGAAAAACTATATAATAAACATTGCCCATCATTTTCAAAGCTATTCTGCTTTTCTGTGCTTCCTTCTAAATTTTTTTTGTTCTCTGTTGTACAATTTTATTTTATTTTTTTCTCCCTCCCTTCCTAGCCCACTCTAGAGAAGGCTACCATTAGACCATATAAATAAATATATGTGGTATATAACACACACGTATGGTATATACCACATATGTATATATAGAATATACCATGTAGATGTACATACATAAAACCATACTATATATATATCTCTGTTTATTAGTTCCTTCTCTGGTGGTGGATAGCATCTTTCTTCATAGGTCTTTTGCAATTGATTTAAGAATACTCAAAATGGGCTGAGCAGTAGGCATGATGTCCAGTCATTAGGGTAGTAAGAAGAAGCCTTTGAAGCAGCCCAACAAGTAAACCAAGGAAATGGATGAGGAAGATAGAGCTTTCAAACAAAAACAAAAAGAACAGAAAAAACTGGAGGAGTTAAAAGCAAAAGCTGCTGAGAAGGGACCACTTGCCAGTGGTGGGAGTGAGAAATCTGGTAAAAAGTAGACATTCCTGTGTAGATAAAATGGTGATTCCTATTGGTTTCTCTCTTGCTTTGTGACATCTGCATTTCCTACTTCAACAACTGTTGCTGCCTGCAGCCAAGACTAAGTGTCATCTTAATGAGTCTTATTATACATTGTAATAAACTTAAAAAAAAAGAAAACTCAAAATGGCTTAGTCACTCAAAGTTGTTCTTGGAACAATATTGCAGTTACTGTGTACAACATTCTTTTGGTTCTGCTCAATTTCACCCTTCATTATTTCATGCAAGTCTTTCCATGTTTTTCTAAAATCAACCAGCTCATCATTTCTTATAGCACAATAGTATACCATCACAATCAGATACCACAACTTGTTTAGTCATTCTCCAATTGATGAGGATCCCCTCAATTTAGAGTTCTTTGACACCACAAATAGAGCTGCTATAAATATTTTAGAACATATAAGTTTTTATCCTTTTCCCCTAACCACCTTGGAAAATAGATCTAATGGTGGTATTGTTGGGTCAAATTATATGCACAGTTTTATATAACTCTTTGGCCATAATTCCAGATTGCTCTCCAAAATGAGTAGATTAGTCCACAATTCCACAAACAGTGGATTAGTGACCCAATTTTTCCACATCCCTTCAAATTTTTTTCTCTTTCCTCTTCTATTATTTTAGCCAATCTGATAGGTGCAAAATGATATCTTAAAGTTGTTTCAATTTTCATTTCTCTAATCAATAGTGATTTAGAGTATATTTCATAAGAATATATATGTAAAATTATTCTACACATCTATTTATCAGTTTTTTTCTCTGGATGCAGATAACATCTTTCTTCATATGTCCTTTATAGTTAACTTGGTATTTATAATGGTCAAAATAGCTCATTCACTCAAAGTCATTCTTAAAACAGTGTTGCTATTATTGTATACAAAGTTCTCTTGGTTCTACTCATTTCACTCTTCATTATTTTGTGTAAGTCTTTCCATGTTTTTCTAAAATCATTGAGCTCATTATTTCTTGTAGCACAATAGTATTCTATCACAATAATATACTACAACTTGATATGATCATATGACTTTTTTTACTTTTGTTTTTTACATAAACAATTATGTTAATAGTTTTCCTTATGTTAAACCATCCCTGCATTCCTGGTATAAATCCCAATTGGTCACAATATATAGTCTTTGTAATATATTGTTGTAGTCTCCTAGATAGTATTTCATTCAGGATTCTTGCATCCATGTTCATTAATTAAATTAAAATATAATATTTTTCTCTGTTTTTACTTTTCCTGGTTTAGGTATCAGAACTATATTTGTTTCATTAAAGGAGGTTGGTAGGACTCCTTCTTTGCCTATTACTACAAATAATTTGTTTAATTATGGAATTAGCTGACTTTTAAAAATTTGGTAGGATTCATTTGCAAATCCATCTAGTCTTGATGTTTTTTCCTTAAGAAGCTCATTTATGGCCTTTCAATTTCTTTTTCTAAAATAGGTTTACTTAGATATTCTATTTCCTCTTCCGTTAATCTAGGCAGTTTTTTAGTTTTGTAGATATTCTTCCATTTCACTTAAGTTGTTAAATTTATTGGTATGTAATTGGACAAAATAATTTCTTATAATTACTTTGATTTCATTTTCATTAGTAGTATATTCAACCTTTTCATGTTTAGTGCCAGTGATATGATTTTATTCTCTCATTTTCCTTTTTTATTTTTTATAAAACCAACTCCTAGTTTTACTTATTAATTCAGTGGTTTTCTTACACTCAACTTAATTTTTTAAATGTCCAATTTGGTGTTTATTTGGGGATTTTAAATTTGTTCTTTTTCTAGCTTTCTAAATTGCATACCCAATTCATTGGGTTTTTTTCTTTCCCTATTTTATTTATATAAGCATTTAGAATATAAATTTTCGTCTGATTATTGCTTTTACTGCATCTCTCATTATTATAACTCTTTAATGAAATTATTGATTGTTTTAATGGTTCTTTAAAGCACTCATTCTTTAAGATTAGGTTGTTTAGTCTCTAATTAGTTTTAATCTGTGTTTCCAAGGTCTTATTGAATAAAGTTTTTATTGCATTGTAATCTAAAAAGGATGCATTTAATGTTTCTGCTTTTCTACATTTAACCATAAAGTTTTTATGCCCTAATATATAGTCAGTTTTTGTAAAGGTACCATGTACTGCTGAGAAAAAAAAAAGGTTCATTCTGTCCTATTCCCATTCAGTTCTCTCCATTTATCCATTAATCATATCTATTTTATCTAAGATTCTATTCACCTCCTGGATTTCTTTCTTATTTATTTTTTTAGCTAGATTTATCTAATTCTGAGAGGGGAAAGTTAAAGTCCTCCACTATTATAGTATTATTATCTATTTTCACCTGTGATACATTTAACTTTTCCTTTAAAAATGTAAATGCTTTGGCATTTGGTGCATATACATTTAGTATTGATATACCTTCATGTTCTATAGTAAACATAATTTAGGTTTTTTTTTAATCATAATTTGGTTTCTCTCTTTTAATTAAATCTCTTTTAGGTTTAACTTTTTCTGAGACAATAATTGCTACCCCTGCTTTTCTGCCGCAGTTTAAGTATCATAAATTCTTCTCTAGTCCATTATTTTAACTCTGTATCTCTCTCATTTTAAAATGTGTTTCTTATAAACAAATTATTGTTAGAGCGCTCAATTTAGGGTTAGGGTTAGAGTGCCCATTTAGGGTTCCTGTTAGGGTTCATGTTAGGGTTAAGGTTAGAGTGTGCATTTAGGGTTTGTGTTAGTGTTAGTGTTAGAGTGCAATTTGGGTTAGTGTTAGGGTTAGGGTTAGAGCATGCATTTAGGGTTAGGTCTAGGGTTAGTGTTAAGTTTAGGGTTAGGGTTAGAAGTGCAGGTGAATGTGGAGTTGAAAGCATTTAGGCTTATGGTTAGGGTTAGGGTTAGGCTTATAGTTAGGGTTTGGTTTTTAGTTAGGGTTAGGGTTATGGTTAAGGTAAGTGTTAGGGAAAGGGTAAGGTTAGAGGTGGAGACAGAGGCAGAGGGGGAGATGGAGGCATTTAGACTTAGGGTTAGGGTTAAGGTTAGTGTTAGATTTATCCTTATAGTTAAGTTTAGGGTTAAGGTTATGGTTAGGGTTAGAGTTTAGGGTTCCATTAGGGTTACAGTTAGGTTTGGGGTTAGGGTTAGGTTTTAGGGTTTAGGATTTATGTTTAGCGTTTGCCTTAGAGTTTAGGGTTAGGTTTTTGGTTAGATTTTTTTTTAAGCAATTGGGGTTAAGTAACTTGCTCAAATTTTCCTCTCAGTTCTGGTCTTTCTGTCACAAATAACTGAAAATCTTTCAGTTGATTAAATGTCTGATTTTTTTTTCCACTCAGGATTATACTCATTTTTACTGGTTAAGTTATTCTTGTTTGCAAACCTAGCTCCTTTGTTCTTCAGAATATAATGTTCCAAGTCCCTTCTTTGTCTTTTAATGTAGAAGCTGCTAAATTTTTGTGTTAACCTGAGTATAACTTCATAGTATTTAAATTTTTTCTTTCTTGTTACTTGTTGTATCTTCTCCTTATCCCAGATGCTTCAATACTTGGATAATGATATTCCTCTGAGTTTTCATCTTGGGATCTCTTTCTGATGGTGATCAATGGACTTTTTCAATTTCTATTTTACCCTTTTGTTCTAGTACTTCAGGGAGTACTTCAAGCTCTCTACTAGGACCAAGGATTGGTTTGTTCAACTTTCTTATAATGGCAAGGAACAAATCATAAAAGGATGCTCAGCCAGACTCTGTCCCCTGGCAGAGTTTTTGAATGCACTGTCACCTTACACTGTTAACCCAGAAGAACACACCCTGTTCTGCTCACAATCAGCAAAAGCGGGCTTTGGAAATGACAAGCAATCAGATGGTACACTCATGAGAGACTAATTTTTAAATAAAGACCTGTTTGTATTTTTAAAATGATTTCTTATAATCTTATATCTAGATTATTTTTAAAATCATAATTTTCAGGTAGTCCAACAATTTTTATATTGTTTCTCCTTGATCTCTTCTCTAGATAATGTTTTTCTTTTTTTTTTTTTTGCCTTTTGGAGGGCAATTGGGATTAAGTAACTTGCCCAAGGTTACATGGCTAGTTTTATTTTGTGTGTGTGTGGGTGTTAAGTGTCTGAGGCCAGAACCAAACTCAGGTCCTCCTGACTCCAGGGCCAGTGCTTTACTCACTGCACCACCTAGCCGCCCCAGTTGTTTTTCTAATAAGATATTTCACATTTTCTTGTTTTTTCATTCTTTTCATTTTGTTTTATTATTTCTTGATGTCTTACAAAATTATTACCTTCCCCTTGCCCAATTCTAGTTTTTAAGGAGTTATTTTCCTCCTGAATCTTTTGTATCTCTTTTTCCAATTGATTGACTTTCTTTTCATAATTTCCTTGATTTTCTTGAATTTCCCTTATTTTTTCCTAATTTTTCCTCAACCTCTCTTTTTTGATTTGAAAAATCCTTTTTGGGGTGGCCAGGTGACCAGGTAAGAGTGCTGGCCCCGGCATCAGGAGACCTGTGATTGGTTCCCGCCTCAGATACTTGGCACCCACACAAAATAACTGGCTGTGTAACCTTGATCAAGTTACTTAACCCCAATTGCTTTTTTAAAAATGAAAGAAAAATACTTTTTAAGCTTTTGCAAGAACTTTTTTGGGCTTGTGAAAATTTGACATTTTTCTGTAAAAATGAGTGGTTTTTTTTTTTAACTTTACTATCTTTTTCTGAGGATGAACCTAGATCTTCTCTGTCCCCATAGTAGCTATGGTAGGTCAGGTTCTTTCTCCTTTGCTTACTCATTATTTAAAAACTTTAATACCTTATTATTATAGTCAAGTTCTAGTCCCAAGGTGTGGGGCATGATGCCTTTGGTTTCAGATATTTCCTACTTTTGTTTTCTGCTCTCCTGCAAGTACCCACAGCCAGCAGGGTCCTTGTCCTTTTGTTACCACATTCACCCAGTGTGTGCTCATTCCTCCACATCCACAGGCACAGTCCAGGACAGTGTCTCTTCAGAACAACTAGGCCTGGCCTCCCAAGATGGGGCCCTTCCATCTTCTCCTGCTCAGTTGTCTGACCCTCACACAGTCCTGAGATGAAAGTTCCTGAAGTTGAAGCTGCCTCCAGAGTTTATTAATTATTGATTCAGTGGAGTTGAACTGGAGGTGTTTGTACTTCAATAGGGCCAAACCTCATCCCTCCCCACCATTACCCACTCCACCCCCAGGTCAAGTCTCTCCTAAGTTTTCCACAAGTTGTCTTAGGAGGACAACTGCTTTACCCCAACTTTTAATTATTTCTGCCACTTAAAGTTCACTTTGGGCAATATTTTGCTTTGTTTGTAGGAGAATTTTGGAGTCTGATATTTCCTATCTTATTTTACCCTCTTCCAACACTTGAAATGCCATCATTCTTCCTCAATTACTTGCTTCCTTTTTCCAGAAACCAGAGACACTGAGGACTCTGGATAAATGTCAGAGGGAGGATTCGCTTTTTTGAGTCTGAATTTGCTTCAGATATCTCTAGGCTATGTTCAATAAACATAGACCCCAATACTGATAAGAGTTGTCCAGATGCCTAATAATTACTTTTGTGAGTTCAGGCACAACTGCAGTCAATTCAGTGGCTTCCAGAGGGTGATTAGGGTACAGATCCCCTAAATTCTTATAGGGTAACTCCTGAGAACCATTGTTTGCATAATGATGAGAGGGTATAAGGACTATACTGGTATCAAGAACTCCTGGGTGATGGAACTCCCTATACCAATCTAGGTCAGTACCTTCTCTGATTCTTACAGAGCTGAGGCACTTAAATGAGAAGTTATGTGACTTGTGTAGGGTCACACAGATAGTATATGTCAGAGGCAGGATTGTCCCCAGCCCTTCCTGACTTTGAGGCTGGTTACCCATTAACTCTTCCACACAATCTCATTTTATACGTAAATATAGTGAGGCCAGCTCAGAGAGGTTAGACCAAGGCCAAGGTCAAATAACTAGTAAATGGCAGAAGTGAATCTCAGTCCCAGGTATCCTGACTCTTAGCCTCCTATGCCCTAGGATCTGACCCTGAGAAGCTTCCCATAATGGTGCTTCATTTTTTTGTTGTTCAATTGTTTTTCAATCATATTCAACTCTTTGTGACACCATTTGGATTTTTTTTATTTGCACAGATACTGGAATCGTTTGCCATTTCCTTCTCCAGCTCCTTTTACAGAAAAAGGAAACTGAGGCAAACAGGATTATGTGATTTGCCCAGGGTCACACAGCTAGTAGGTGTCTAAGGCTAGATTTGAACTTATAAAATTGAGTCTTCCTGATTCTGAGCCCAGTGCCACCTAACTGTCCCAGTGCTTCATTATTTTGCCCCAAACATTGCTAGATTCATTTCACTGTGTACCATACAGTAGAATGGGACAACAACTAATTGGTGGCCAAATAATACAGGCCCTTTGAATAGACTGGCCTCCCACAAAGGTGATCTTAACATCATGGGAGTTTTGCATGAGAGAATCAATGATCCTAAAAACAGGAAGCAGATTGTAGCTAATGGACCATGTGATTAAATTATAGTGCCAGCTTTGAGAAGAGAAAAAGCTTTCCTTGGAATTACTTTTCCTTGATGCAGTTACCTCTATTGGCTGTTCTAAAGCTGAGTTCTTGGCAAATAAATGGCTACCCAAGCTTGGCAGTATACCCACACCTCCGCCTTCCTCCTGCTTTGAATTTTCCTCTACTCAGAGATGACTGAAATAAAAATAACAAATATCTTTTCAGCTATTAAAATAAGCTTTTTGAATTTTTCCTACTCCCTCAAAAATTCCTTTAATCTGGAATTGTCACCTACATCTGAAAATAAAAGCATCTCTTAGCTTTTGTGTACCTAGCACCATGCTTAGCTTTGGACAAAAAAACCGTATGGGCAGCTGTTGCCCTCTAGAAGCTTCACCTATTGTGAGTGAGGATATCTGCATACAGTAACTGCTTCATAAATACTTGCTGATTGATTGATGGCTGGAGATAAATGTTTTAAGGCCAGTTCATGCAGTGAAGGAGAAAAGGCAGTGAAGTGGGTTGTGCATAATTCATGTTGGAAAAATAAGGAGGCAACCTAGTGTGGTAAAAAGAACACTTGGAGGAGAGTTAAGAGAATATGATGTGTCCACCTCCCTAAAGGACATTCTAGTCCCTGTCCTTCTCAAGAGGTCTGGCTAGACTAGGGCAGGCCTTCAGAATGTGTCAAGAAATACACTGAACAAAAGGATGCGTGGCTGTACCTTGGAGAGTTCCTAAATGGGAATCAGGAAATCTGGGTTACAGCTCTGATCACGAGTCTGATGGAGAATCTTGAGCATGTCTCTGGATGTTTCCTCATCTGTACAAAAAGGGGGAAAGGTTATTAGGTCATCTCTAAGATTTCTTCTGATTCTATAATGCAAATTGATTTATCTATAGATGCATTTTTCAATAAGTGTTTATTTGTTGTTGTTCAGTTGTGTCTAACTTTTTGTGACCTTGTTTGGGGTTTTCCTTGTAGAGAAATTAGAATGGTTTGTCATTTCCTTCTCTAGCTCATTTTACAGGTGAGGAACTGAGACAAACAGATTTAAATGATTTGCCCAGAGTCACACAGCTAGCAAATATCTGAGGCTGGATTTGAACTCAGAAAGAGAGGAGTCTTCCTGATGCTTTGTCTGGAACTACCTCCACTGAATCGTCTAGCTACCCCTAAATATTTATTAAGCACCTACTATATGTCACAAAGAAAGGCAAAAGACAGTCCTTTCTCAATTTAATGGGGGAGACAACATGGAAACAGCTTTGAACAAATGAGATATATAGAGGATAAATTAGAAATAATCAACAGAGGGGAGGCACCAGAATTAAGGGTGATTGGGATTGGGAAAGGTTTCCTGTAGGAGGTGGGATTTTTATTAAGACTTGAGTGTAACTTCAATAACTTGGTCATGTGATTAGATTTCAATGTCAGTTGAAAGAATTAAAGGAGAAAAATGTGCTTTAGATTCTAAAGAAAAGTACTACTTCATCCTATATCATTTCAGACCCTGAATAGTGACAGAAGGACAGCAGACTAATATGATAATAGTGACAGCAGATGGATAAGTAGCACTTCAAAACTTTAAAGTTTCCTGATACAACCTGGTGAAGTGGGCAATGAGAATATCCAGTTGATACCTGAATGGAAGGTCAGTATGTGCAATTGTCAGAACATGTGATGGTAATGGGAATTTGAAGATCTTCCCTGCCCCTTAATAAGCCTAAGGGAATTTGAAGACCTTCCCTGTTCGAAAATAAACTCTCCCTCCTAATAGGCTGAATGTAATCACATGGAACCTGTGGTGGGAGGAGTTTGCTAAAGGGTAGAGCAGAGCCCACAGGAAGCTGAGAGTCAGAGCAAGCTAGATGGTGGGGAGGAGAGGACACTTTTGAGGGAGAGAGCTAAGCTTGTGAGTAAATGTTGGTTTGTGGGAAGGCTAAAGGATGCTGTGGCTATCTGTGCTATTGTGGCTTATTAATTTCTTAGCTACTATGATGGAATCAGCTCACTGGTTTTGAGATTAAGTTTACTGGTGTCTGAATAGATGTTTTGCTTCTGTTTTCTATATGGTGAGTCTGTTACATTTTGCAGTTGAGCACTATGCAGATATATTTATGGTGACTGTTAGCACTGTGAATATTGCATTGATGCTATAGTAAAGGAAGAAGAAAAGGATGCTGTGAGTTAGGAGACTTAAAGTAATACAGGCAGTACAGTGTACAGTGTGTGGGAGAGTCTTCTCTTGGGTATGTATCCCTACTCCTGCAAGGAACAGCCAGGGTGAGTGGAATGTTGGATGGTAGCAAAGGGGCAGGTAGATGTGGAAAAGGTCCTCACTGGGGCGAGGTTGGAGGGAATGTGATTCCTTCCCCTAGCTCTACTGTTATCTTGCAGGGTTTAGTCAAGGTGGTGATAAAATGTGCAATTCTAAAATTGAGGTCACATCTTTACGATGAGTGATGAGTAGGCTCTTTGAGTGACTCAGAAGGGAGCCTCATGGTTGAGTAAACAAATGAACCAACTCCTTGGGAGGTTTTAAATAGTAAAGTTATGAATAATTTTAAGGGGAACAGACTTGAAAAAGTTTTACAGAAAAAAACTCTTGTAAGGGGAAGGAGAAAGAGGGGATTTATTTCCCCTTGCCTCCATCAGTCATGGCATGTAGCAGTGCTCAGAGGGAAACATGCCATCCAAATGATTAAAGAGTTCATTAGTTTAAGTTCAAAATACAGTGAAGTAGGCAACTGGGTGCTGCAATGGATAAAGCCCTGGGCTTGGAGTCAGGAAGACCTGACTTCAAATCCAGCCTCAGACACTTACTACCGTGTTTCCCCGATAATAAGACACTGTCTTATTATTTTTTGGGACAGAAAAACACCAGAGGGCTTATTTTCAGGGGAGGGCTTATTTTAATGAACATTGACAGCAATTTTAATAAACAGCTCTCCTCCGCGGCACTGCTCTCAATGGCGCCAGCAAGCAAATCACTGGAGAAGAACAGGATGACGCGCTCACTGCTGCAGCTCTGATTGGATGCAGCTCGGAGTGCGGCGTGCATTTCACCCGGGGGGGTGGGGGAGGACGGTGCATACAGAGGGTACCGTAATGTAGCGTGTAGCACAGGGGATCACCTTCACTATAGTAGCAATCTCAATAGGGCTTATTTTCGGGGGAGGGCTTATTTTCGAGGAATCTTACACAGTAAGGGGAGGGCTTATTTTCAGGATAGGTCTTATTATCGGGGAAACACGGTAGTTGTGTGACCCAAGTCAGTGCACCTCTGTTTGCCTCAGTTTCCTCATCTATAAAATAGGAATAATAATAAAAGCAACTACCTCCCAGGGTTGTTATAAGGATCAAATGAGATTATAATTATCAAGTGCTAAGCACAGTTTGTGGAACATATTAAGTGCTATATAAATGCTAGCTATTATCAATAAATGACATGATATTCGTAAGGCACTTAGTACAATGGCTGGCACTTAGTAGAAGCTTAATAAATGCTTGTTTTTATTCCCCTTCCCTGAGTGATTCCATTTTCTCTAATAGAGAATCACTCTTGAAGGGGAGAAAAGGACTTTTTTTCCCTCTCTCCCACCAGCCATTTTGAAGTGGGTAGGAGACTAACTGTGACCCTTAAGAAGCAGAGACTCATACTGTAAACACAAGGATATGAAGAGATAGTTACTCAAGGATATAAGCAGCTTTGAGGAATAGGACCCCTGGCAGCAGAGAAGAGAGCCATCTAAGTAGAAGAGTAGACCTTGGGAACAAGCAACCAGGGCAGTAGAGACATTGTATCTAAAGGAAGCTGCATAAGACCCTAGGAAGAGAATCAGAACTTCCAGCCCCAGGAGTTGCAAATTGCCTTAGCCATATGTGTTCCCTACATATGTACCTCATCTCCCATGCATGCAGTCTGTATTTGTAGGAGTGTATGCTTCCAGGTAACTTGGGAGGGGAGTGTTTTGTAGCTACTGTTTTCACTATGCCTTCTTAGCAAAAGCATTTGCTAACAGCTAATGGCCCATGAGCTATACCCACACAGTTACCACTAGAACCCAAAGTAACGCCCACCCTCTGGGCACCCAATCCATGAGTTATGTTAAATATTCTGGAGAAGGTATTACACTTCTAACAAGATTGTTGAGATTTTGATCTCCCTAACACTGCATTCCTGTTACCCTTGTTCCTTGTTATCTCCTCTGTCTGTTTTGTCCCCATTCTTGGGTAATTCCTTTCTCTTAAATCCAGTTATTATAAAATCACCTTTATTTCGTGTCATGACCAAATGAAAAACAATTCAAGAAGATTAGGAAAAGCAAGGTAATATTCACTAGGCACATAGCTAGAACATAATGCATCAAACATAAGTAGCATGACATTTTACCTTCTTCCCAATGTAACACCTCCCAGTACCAACCCAGCATCTGCCCCTCAGTTCCAGGCAGCTACCAGGGATAGGGCATTAAACTAACCACAAATAGATGCAAAAAAAGGAATTTTGCCTAATGTCATTGTGCCCTTACAGACACGGGGAGTTCACAGTTCCTACTAGGTTGCCATCTAAATCATGAGAAATTAGGAGCCAAATGCCACTCCTGCTGCTGCTCCTATCAAGGAGAGAGGGAGAGAAAGGGAGATTCCCCTCAAGGTTGGGGAGCTCTGGCAAAATAAATCAGGTCAATGAGGGATCCTCTTCTCATGTTTATTATCGTCTTGGTTCATTTTCCTCCTGGAGCTCATTTTGAAAACCTTGCCACATCCTTATCTACTCAGCTCCCATTTCTCCCCTCCTCCCACCAAGCATCTGAGAAAGAAAGAGAAAATAGTCATAGCAAATCACCCTTCTTTTCATTTGTCAATGAACAAAGAATTTGGAAAGAGTAAGTACGGTGGGTAGAGGGTAGAAACATTGCAGGGTTAGAGTCCTAATGTATATGTGTCTACAGTGTTTGTGTTCTGGTGACCTGTATATACATCCTTTTGTGCCATCACTGTGGTATGATCACTCAAATGTCATAGGACGTTGCAGCTTCATGTTCTCAGACTGTAGACATCAGGCTCACTGTGAGAGCAAACTCTAGTCAGGCCCAGATTACTTCAGGATGTGTAAGAAATGGCCTCTTTTCTCTGGGACAAGACAGCTTCTTTATATTCAGGAATATCCAAGAATAAATCCAACAGTCCATTTAAAGGACGAGGATGAGTTATGGTCCATATACTCTTTCCCTCTCCCACTCCCGAATTCTCTTCTTCCCTTCCCTTAGCTGCTCCCTCCCCTCTCTCAGCTGCCTTCTTATGTGCTTGTTGCCTTCTCTCAGCTCCCTTCTCATATAACTGTTGTCTTGCCAGCCTTTTATCCACATGGAAGTTCTTTGTCAGTTTAGGGGTACACCAGAATTAGTATGGTGCGAAAAGGGTGTACAATGAGTAGGAAGAGAAGGGAAGTAATTCTTAAGAGTCTCCAGTTTCCCTGGCTAGAGGTATGTCTTGCATACAGCAGTGCTTAGTAAAGGTTTGTTGAATTGTTTGAAACTTAGGAATAAGTGGTGTGGGTGGGCAGCTCTTTACCCTCTAGGAATGGTCTTCAGAATCAAAAAGTTAGGAACCATACGCAGCCTTAACCTGACATAGTACTAGGAATGGACTTGTGTATCAAGGGGGCTCTTCGTCTCATTTCAGCATCAATGAGCTCTGTTCCATTTGCTGCAAAATGAGCCTCGAGCATCTCCTCAAATACAGACTGAGTCATTTCATGTCAAAGATGCTGAAATAAATCCTCCTTGGCTATGAAAGCTTATCAAGTACAGATAGATGCTTAGTTGAGAATAATAACAGCTAATATTTATACAACACTTAATACTTGCCAGGCACTGTGCTAAGTACTATACCAATATCTCATGTAACTCTCACAACAACCTTGGGAGGTAGGTGCAGTTATCATTCGCCTTTGCAGATAAGGAAACTGAGGCAAGCAGAAGCAAGTGACTTGTCCAGGGTCACACAGCTAATGAATATCTGAGGCCACATTTGAACTCAGGACTTCCTGACTCCAGGTCCAGCATGCTATTCATTGAGTCACCCAGCTGTCCCATTGCCTGAGCTGGCTACACAGACCCCAAGAGGCCTCTTTCCTTCATATGTTAATTTCACGGTTTAAAGTACCCCATCTTGGCAATAAGATTATCCGAGACAATTCTGAAGGACTTATGATGAAAAATGCTATTTATCCCCAGAGAGAGATCTGATGGTGTCTGAATACAAATTGAAACATACTTTTTTTCACTTTCTTTATTTTCCTGAGGTTTTATTTATTTATTTTGTCTATGTTTTCTTTCACAACATGGTCAATATGGAAATGTTTTGCATAACTACAATGTATAACCTATATTGAATTGTTTGCCTTCTCAGTGAGGGAGGGAGGAAGGGAGAGCATTTGGAGCTCAGTTTTAAAAACAAATGTTAAAAATTGTTTTTACATGTAACTGGGGAAAAATAAAATACTAAATAAATTCAAAAGGAGGGGGGATAAAGCACCCCAACCAAAGTTTATTACTGCTCTTTGGGTCCTGGGAACAATTTATTATTTTATTGACTTTTATCATACTGGAGATAGTAAACCCTTCTCTTCTCTTCTAAGCAGTTCAATGACCTTATTTTTTGTTCTTTATTTCTTTGTTTTTTTGGTAGCCCTAACTCTAGCTTCCTTTTCTCTCCCATTATCTCCCCTCACTATACCCCCCCACACAAAAGAAAAACAAAACTTTTGTGTTTTATATATATATATATATAACCAAACAAAATCAATTCTTTTATTGACTATATCCAAAAATATACTTATTATTCTGCAGTTTCTATTACTTCCCTTTCAGGAGATAGATAAAAATCCTTATCTTCAGTACTCTGGAATCAAGATTTGTTATTCCATTGATCGAAATTCTTAAGTCTTTTAAAGTTGTTTGTCTTTACAATAAGAAGTTGTTATTATGTAAATTGTTCTGGATCTTCTCACTTCATTCTGCATCATTTCATGCAAGTTTTCCCAGGTTTCTCTGAAACCATGTTTATCTTCATTTTTTACAGTACAATTATATTCTATTACGCTAATATAACATGTTTATTCAACCATGCCTCAATTAATGCTCACCCCTTAGCTTGCTTTCTTTTTCTATAAGAAAGAGAATAGCTATAAATAATCTGCATTTCAAAATCAGGACAGCAATCGATTGCCTCTAATAGCATGGTGCTTTTCCCAGTATCTGTAATTTTTCAAGAGTATTTGGTGTGTTCAGTTCTCTAGAGAGTCTAGACCCTGCCCTGTCCTGTCCAATCCTCCAGAGTTACATCCACACCACTGTAATCCTCCAACATATATAAGTATAGAAAGAACACTGAACCATGAATCAAGACACCTGGGTTTGAATCCTGACTCTGCTACGGTGTGTGTGTGTGTGTGTGTGTGTGTGTTACCTAAACTCTCTGAGCTTCAGTCCTGTAAAATAAGCGTCCCAAACTAGTGGATTTCTAAGATTCCTTGAAGCTTCAATGTTCTATGAGTATGACAGAGCTGCATAGTATTTCTGGACCCAGTGGATTCCCTGGACCTCACTCACCCTCTTTGTCCTTAACCTTACTCCCACCTTGAGTCACAGAATGTTCCCTGGAGGAAAATGGAAATGAAAGTGCTTTTATAGCAACCGGAACATCACATGAGGGAATTAAAGTGCACTTAATACATTCCATTTGTACCATACTTTCTTCCATCTGCTCCTCACAACAAACCCTGTGAGGTAAAAAAAGTGGGTCTCAGAATCAGAGAATGATAATGGCCCTTGGAGACCATCTAGTTCTAGACAAATCCTCTCACTTCACAAATTCCTGACTTGAGCCCAAAGAAGTAACCAGATTTTCCCCAAGGTCACCCAACTAATCAGTGACAGAATTAGAACCGGTACTTTTGCCGCCAAGCTCCCCACTCTTTGCACTGCACCACCTTGTCTCTTTATCTATTTAGAACTATTGGATCAAAGCTGACTGGTTGTGCTTGGTGCCACCTCAGGCCTTCATAGCACCACACAAAAGGCCACGGTGTGAACAGGTGTGAGAAACAATTTTGCCTCATGCAATGGTGGGTACAAACACACTGCCTGTCCCCATGCTCATTAATGCTACCCCCACTCCCATACCATCTCAATGTCCTGTGCAGGAAAGTGAAGCCCCAATCCCTGTGAACATGTCCCCAAGCTCATTAACACGAAGTCACTCCATCACACAGAGGGAAGCCTGCTGTTCCATGAACGCTGGACTGCAGAGACTCATAGATGCTTGTAGGGAAAGGTCCTCGGAGATCATTATCTCCCAAACCCCTCGTTTTACAAAGACTTGGAGGTGGGAAAAGCTTACCAATTTATCCCCATTTTCCTTCTATGCTTGCTTATTCACAAAGGCTTTGTAAGCCTCAGAGAAATATGTTTTGCAGATGTCATCCAGCCCAGGGCTCCAGCTTAAGCTCTTCTTGCAATATTAATGGCAGGGCAGATATGTTACCAAAGCGCTGGGAGAGAAGGTCAAGGCATGTTTCCCCAAGGCTTTCTCATGTAGAGGACTCATGAAATGTCATCTTTCTGTGAACTATCTGCTGTTCGCTCTGGGTCAAGCTGTCACAGCTTGGGCAAGTAAGTCACTTTCCTCTTTTAGCCCCTCATCCCCTGGACTTCAGACTCCTCATCTGTGAAACAAAGCAGATTGATCTGGGCAATCTTCAAGATCCCTCTCAGCTGTAAAAACAACGTGTAAGTCTATTTGTCAGAGATCAGATATCTTTAGCATCTTTCCCCTTATACAAATGCACAAAATTCAGTTTTCCCTCCCACTGAGAGCTTGCTCAAGCATAGGCTCTAGATTTCTCCCTTTTTTCTTCCTGGTAGGATGAGATAAAAAGCTGATTGATTCCTCCCAACCCTTTCTGTCATATGGATTAAGAACTGAGGCCTCTCAAGGCTTCCTTCTGGTCCTGGGCTTATTGGACGATGTTTCTTTTCTCTTTCTTTCCTCCTAGTTACTAAGTGATGCTGTTGCCTCAAGGAACCATAGCGGCCACTTTGTTTTCTCCCACTAGATGGGGTTCTTGCTCTCTCAAGTTTGTGGCTCATCCTTTCCAAGGATTTAACTGGACTATGAAGGTTTTGCAGAGAGTTTTTTAAAGACAACTATAGAAACATTGTCAACAGGCATTATTGCCCACAGGTCTGAGTGAGAAATCAGTAAAATGTTGCATGAGCCATTGATTGGATATTCAAAGACAAGAAAACAAAGAGATCTGAGAAATTAGGTTCTTTTGGTTTGTGGGCCTTTTCTTAACCTGCAGATTTAACAAAGTGAAAGAAGGTGTTTGCACAAGAAGTCAGCAAATCTGAACTGCAAATACAAATGAAGTCAACTGGAAAATCGTTCCCATCGACACTCTTTGAGGAAAGACCTTAAATGAACTTTCTTTTTGGGTGGAAAATTTGTCACCTGAAAAGGGAGGTCAGAGGCACTTCTCTGAATAATTCTGACTGGGGAGAAAATAACAACCAATGCTAACTATTAAATTTTCTAATAATTGTCTCTATTTTCATTTTGTTTTACCAAAGACAATCTGTCTCCAATTAGTCAACCACACCCACCAGACATAAAACAAGGTGAAACAGGGAGCAGAATTTCAAAGACATGGAGTTTGAAATTTTATTAAGCAACTGAGAAGAAAAGGGCAAGCCTACCTTTCATAAGCCAGCATTTTAATCTGGTAATTAAACACATAGATATTATATAAATGGATACCTATTATCTTATGTATGTTTACACATACATAATACTGTCACATATGAATATATTTATATATGCACACATACACTCATGAACTCAAAAAATAAAATTCATTTCTGAGCTCATCAGGTTGAATGTTCCTTCCCTCCAGTGATACAGCTCACAAGACAGACCAATAAACTTTGTAGAAGGTATGCCACCCAAGCCCAAACCTAATCTCCTGACACTGTGAGCATACAGTAAAGCACTTTGGCTGTCTGCCTGTGTCGCCTTTCACCTTTGCCATGGGACAAGCCCATCCTCTCTTCCTATCAAATATTTCCTTAATGGTATCTTTCACTTGTGTCCTTTTTGGTTCTTCATCAGTTGTACGTTGCAGCCTGCTCACATCCACCACATACCTCTCCATTGCTTCCTGGGTGATAATCATTTTCAGTTCCATAGAGAGAGATGTGTCTGGTGTCTTGAAGCCAAATACCATCAGTAAAATATTAGTATTAAAAAAGGTACTTTTCCAATGCCCAATAGAAAATGATCAGAAGATAGGAATAGGTAATTCTCAAAAGATAAATTTCAAACTATTAATAACCACATGAAATCATGCTCTAAATCTTTAATAATTAGAGAACTGTGAATCAAAGACTCTGAGGTTTGACATCACACACCATAAATTGGCAAAGATGACAAGAAATGGGAAGATTCAATGTTGGAGGAGGGTTAAAAAGACAGGTACACTAATGCATTGTCAGTGGAATTGTGACTTGTTCCAACTATTGAAGAAAGCAATTTGAAATTTTGCAAAGAAAGTGACAAGAATGACTATAACCATTAACCCAGAGATCTCATTTCTAGATGTATAACCCCAAGGAGATAAATGCTAAAAAGAAAGAAGTCATATACATAAATATATTTGTAGCAACACTTATTGTAGTAGAAAAGAACTAAAAACAAAGTGGATGCTCATTGACAATGAATGGAATGGAATATTCTAATGAGTCAATCAGGTGCCACCATGGATAGAGCATTGGGCCTGGAGTTAGGAAGACCTGAGTTCAAATCCAGATACAAACTGACTTTTTGTGTGACCATGGGCATGTCACTTAACTTTTGTCTACCTCAGTTTCTTGATTTGTTAAATGGAGACAATAACAGCTTCCTCTTCTCAGGGTTGTTGTGAGGATCAAATCTGCAAATCACTTAAAACAGTGCCTGGCACACAGTATATGTTTAATAAATGCTTATTTCCTTCCTTCCTACTGAGCTGTAAGAAATTATGGTTATGATGAATACAAAGAAACATGGAAAGAAATATAGCTTAATTCAAACGAAAGTAAGCAGAACCTAGAGAGAAATATACGTGGTTATAACAATGTAAATAGAAAGGACAACAATAACAAAAACAATTGGAAACTGAATGTTGTGAAATTATAATGATCAAGCTTAACCCAAAGAAGAGATTTGGAAAAAACTTTCCCCTTCTTTGCAATAGGTTCCATTTTATGAGCATGGAATACTGCATAGAATGTCAGACTTTCTGGAGGTGGTTAGTTTTGCTGGACCATTTAAATTTTTTTTCTTATTTTTTATAAAGGTTAACTCTCCATAAAGAGGAGAAGAAGAATTTTAAAACCAAAGATATCAATAAAAATGCATTCAAAAAACTAAATGGACTTCTATTTACAGGAGAGGTTTGGGTTGATTAAGCAATCCTATCTATCTTTTTTCTGCTTAATTTTGTGCTCAATTCAGGGTCCACTTATTACATCTGTCTCATATAGATATACTGATAGAAAGGAATAAGAATAAGGAATCTATCCAATTAAATGTCATAATATGAGAAATTGGCATTTTTTCATCCATTTGATCTTTCTTGTGTGGATGATCTGGCCAAGTTCTTTTGAATGATTGCAGATCTCTTCCAGGAAGTTTTGCAATACTTGAGGGCTTGATACAATCAGTACAATGTCATTTGTAAACAGGAACATCTGGAGAATCTCACTAACTGCTAGGAATCCTTTAATTTGGCTTTAACAGAAATAACATTGGCACCTATTATAGAGATTTTATACAGAAGTTTAACCAATGCAAATCAATGGCCATATATTCATATAATATATATATGCATATATAGAAAGGATAGAGACTGCTGGTCACAAGAATGAACCCCAAAACTTGAAATATTTTAGGAAGAAATTTATTAGGTTGTTTGGTAGGGAGAGAGCAGGAAAAATGGTTTGGCTCCCTCCATGAGTTTTTGTGAGATTATTTTATATAGATTTCAGAAAAGAACATAAGGACATTTTCCTGATTGGCCTTATTTAGGCAGTGGGTAGTCTTCAAGAGAAGGGAAGTTTGAGATATATTGGAAAGTAAGACAACCTAATTTGGGAAACCCAAAATTTTGGGTGGACCCAAAGCAAGACCTGAGTAGAGTTAAAACAAGCACTGGGTGAGATCTAAGCATTCCTTAAATCCATCAAACTTCCCTGGAGTATCTTTGAGGTCAGACTGACTTCTACCTAAGCTTTGGGGTTCAACAATTTTCTTTTCACATAAAGCTAGGTTCAACAATAATAATAAAGTAAATAATAAATATTTTTCCACAAAATAGAGGGGGGAGAGAGAAAGAGAGAGAGAGAGAGCGAGAGCGAGAGAGAGAGAGAGAGAGAGAGAGAGAGAGAGAGAGAGAGAGAGAGAGAGAGAGAGAGAGAGAGAATATAGAATTGCCCATGGAGTTTGGAAGAAACACACCTCTGACACACTGACATATACTGGCTGAGTGAATTATTGTGGGCAAGTCACTTAACCTAATAGTGCCTCGGAAAAACCTTATATGATTATAAGTTACAGAATAATTGATGCTCTGATTGGTAGGAGTTTCTTCCCCAAGAGTTCTCTACACTGATTAAATCAGACACTTAAATGAGATACACATATGGTGATCATGAGAACCTCTCCCAAAGTCATAGTCTGTTTACCATGGTGTGGAGGGTACCACGAGTTGTCAAAAGCTCTTTCAACAAAGTACCCATGCTGTAGGTTCTATCAAAGTAGAACGACTTCAATGATCTCAGTAACAAGTTACTTCTGCTGCCCAACGACAAGCCCCAATAAGTGGAGTTGTTTATCACCATCAGGTAGGCCGTTAAGTGATGAATTCTTTGGTTATGGCGACCATATTTTTTTAATGCTTCTCCCCACAACCAACATTATTGTGGGGCATGGGGGTGGGAAGTTGTACTATAGTAAGCCTTAACAGTACAAATTTGCCTAGGTCCCCCTCAAGGAGTTTATAGTCTAGTTGTTGAAACAGACAACTGCACAAAAATATAAATAACAGCATGTCAGCTTGGAATTTTGAATGTATAAAAAACAATTCTCACACATATTCCTATGGGTCCAGTGGGAAGCCTTGAAATGCCTCTATCCAGTTTTGAAGAAATAGCCAGCCCTTACAAAAGCTACGAACAGTATTGACTCACATTTTATCGAGAGCTTTCAGGTTAACCAAGACCATTCACAGCCCTGCTAGATAGGCGGTGCAGGTGATTGTCTCCATTTTAGAGATGATAGAACAGTCTCCACGTGGTCACGTAGCTAGTATGCTGGGGTGGTGAGGGTGGGGAAGATGACAAGCAGAGAATTCAAACCCAGGTTTCAGATCCCTCACTTCTAACACTATATCCAATAGGTAAGTTTTTAGATCTTATACCAGAAAGGGTATTACTCTTCAATTTTTCATTTATCATAAAGCCTGTTTATGGGGACCAATCATATTTCCATAAAATAGTGTTCTTTTTCTCAGGCTATCTGAAAAGTTCATGAGCCAGTGTTTGCAGAGTTGACGGTAACACCCAAATGATTCTCCATCCCGGAAGAAGCAATGGAGCAGGGGATGGGGACGGGGATGGGCATTGTTCTCCTTTCTCTGTCTCTGTTTCTCTCCTCTTTCTCCCTTTTTTGTGAGACTGAGCCTTCCTATCTCACCCATCTGTCATGGTCCAAATCTCACAACTATTCCATGTCCAACCTGGACCAGTTCATTCTTCTTTAGACAACTTGGTAGCCCTCTGCTCCTGGGTGCCCTCCATTTTAAAGAGATCTCCAGATTAGTACTGGACAGCATGAAAATAGAATCAGCTTTCCCCTTACTGTGACTCAAATCTCCCAAATGCAAAAAATCCATCAGTCTCAGTCTTCCCCATCATCAGGAACTACAGGTACGTGCTACTACACAAGGCTCCTTTGCCTTTCAATATGGATTTAAAATATCCCTGTGGGAAATGAAATTGGTTTTAAAACAATTTCACCCTTGAGGAATATGGTTCTATCACTCCAGTTCCAACACTCAGCCTACTTCCTTTGTGCAGTGGCTTGACAAAGATATTCCATCCCAAATGTGACACAAATATCTGTATAAATTATGTAAAATTTCAGCAATGGGTCAAAAGCATTTCACCTCTATTGAGGTTATGTTTATATAATGGCAAGTGCTATATAGCAGTGTACCTTACTCCCAGCCCTGCCCCAGTCATTTCACTGGTTTGGCACAGAGTTAGTTATAACTAAATCGGAAGGAAGAACACAACTTAGCCAGGGTCTGCACAGAAATTGGTTCTCTAAATGGCATATACACACATCATCATCATCATCATCGTCATCATCATCATCATCATCATCTTCCTAAAGACCTGCCAAAGGGTATATTTCTAGTATCAAAAGGGAACATTTCCTTAGAATTTATGTGCCATATGTGGCTCCAGATAATGTTTAGAAGGCACAAGAATTATTTGTTGCCTCTCGACTGGATGTATAGTGGTCAGAATGTTTACCAAAAGAGCCAACTATTGCCTACAGCTGGGCATTCTACGGTTCCTTTGAACATTAGTTCTGAGCTTTGTAGCCAGCCATGAGCCACATCAATCAACCAATGCATCACAAGTGTTTATTTGCAATTATTATTATTCCTCTCTGCTGCTGAGTAATTTTTTCAGTCATGTCTGACTCTCTGTGATCCTATTTGGTATTTTCTTGGTAAAGATACTGGAGCGGTTTACTATTTCCTTCTCTAGCTCATTTTACAGATAAGTAAACTGAGGCAAACAGGGTAAAGTGACTTGCCCAGGGTCACACAGCTTAATAAGTGTCAGGGGCCAGATTTGAACACATGAAGAGGACTCTTCCTGATTCCAGGCCTGGCACTCCATCCACTGTGCTGCCTAGCTGCCCCTCCTCCCCTTTTCTGTCTTTCAAAATGTGGGTTTCAGAAAAGCCATTCTTCCAACAGCTTCATTTTTGTATGTAAGGCAGGAGCAAGAATGTTTCAGTTCCTCTTATTAACCTTTCCCAAGCTTACTCTATTTAGCTCTTTCTCCATTCCACTCACATACATACTCCTACACTGTCCTCCCTTCTCCACTCCAGAACTATAACTAGAGATTTTTGTGCCTGGGGTAGGGAGAGGGGCATTCTGCTGGGTTGCAGCCAATGAAGAGGGGAAGGAGAAACTCACCCTGGGATGATACTTTTGCTGTCCTATTCGCTGCCACACCCTGGAGGCAAATACCCAGTTTTCCTGTCAGAGTTTTGGCTCTGCCCCTCAGTGTGTGTTTGTGTGTGTGTGTGTGTGTAAGGAACAGGTTGAAAGTGAGGGTGAAAGAGTGGTGAGAGTGAAGGTGAAGGTGATAGTGAGGGTAATGAAAGGACTGATTAATAAATAGCCAATTGTTAATATTGGAAAAATCTAGGATTTTTTCCTTCCTCATTTGGAAATTAGGTCAAAGCTCAATTCCCTGAAGAGCAAGATGATGAGATGAAATCTTGGAATTGTCACCCCACCCAACCAGAGAACCTTAGCAGGAATTTCATGTAATGTGAATCCTGGCCCATTGCATTCTCTTCAGGTCTGGGTTGGGGTAGGCCCTTTGTCTAAATTGCTCAAGGTTGGGGGTGATCTGGGAGTGAGAGTGATCAAAGTCACATCCCCCAGTCCCTCATTAGAATGAGTCCACCTCCCATAATATTCATTCTTCTCATCAATTTTGTTAACCAATCAGAATTATTACCCCTCTCAGGAGTACCCACTCTTCAAGGGGCATATAAGCTTTGAGTGGGTTCCACAAAGGGTCTTTGGCATTCAAGGGTGCCACTCACCCCTCTTATTAATCATCTGCTAGCATGATTAATAAAATGATTAATTACCCAGAACTGATGTCTCGTAAAGCTTTTATATGTCACAGTGAGAATGAGGGTGAGGTTTAGGGATGGAAGTGAAGAGGAGGTGGAAGGTGAACAATTGGTTCCAATAAATCACTACAGCCTCCAAATCCGTTTCAGGCGGGTTGTAAATATTAAGCTTTCTAAAGCCTGACAAAAGCAAGGTTTAATGACTGATCCAACAAAGTCAATACCTGCGTTAGGAGCAAGACGCTTGTTCCCTGATTCTTAGCATTCAAAACCATGCTTTCTCCCTGCATCACTTTTTAGCATTTGCAAAAACATCCCTTCCAGTAGAGCAGAAGCCTTCTAAGGAGTTTTACCTAAGTGATTAATTTACTACAACTTCGTAACTAAAGATCATCAAACAGTATCTTATATAATATGAATTCTAATCCAAAATTTTAATCACACTAACTCCTCTCTAGATTGATGCATCTCTGTCCTATTACAATTTGCTTGAAGGGCCAAATCTTCAAAGCAATAAATTCTAATCTTTTTCTTCTGCCAGCAATAAAAATGGGTCAGGGTAGCTCGGGCAAAAGGCAGCTAGGTGGTTAAGTGGGTAGAGTGCCAGGCCTGGAGGAAGGAAGATTCATCTTCCTGAGTTCCATCTGGCCTCAGACACTTAGTAGCTATGTGACCCTGGGCAAGGTCACTTAACGCTGTTTGCCTCAGTATCATCATCTGTAAAATGAGCTGGAGAAGGAGAGGGCAAACCATCCCAGTATCTGTCAAGAAACCCCAAATGGGATTATGAAGAGTTGGATATAACTGAAAACAACTGAAAGCTTAGGCAAATACAGATCCATACTTATCAAAACTCAGCATCCCTGGCCTCTCTGCATAGGACCTCAGAATAACTGCATCTTAGCCATCCCCTGAACAGAGAGTTTCTCACTCCAGGAAGGAGAGGAGGTTGTGGGTGAAGGGAAGGAATCTGGAATGTGCTCCCCTGATGATTTTTCCAACAGCACCATTTTCCAGTGATTGACCTCTCCCACAAGTGTGACTACAGTTTGTGTGTGGCCATTTTAAATGATGGTGAGAGAAAGGCTGCCAAATATCTCATTTATTCTGCAACCCATTCACAGTTTGAGGACCATGTCATCCTGCCATGGTTACCAAGCTGGGGTCTCCTTTGTTTCATAACAGAATCTGGAGCTTGTCCACTAGGGCATATACTGCAGCTAGCTGGTTTCCAATGCAGGGTTTTTTTATTATCTAATTTTGTTTGTAGAACCCAGCCCACCATGGTGCCAAGTCTTGGCATAATCAAAAGGAATTCTTTGTATTTTTTGCTCTGTTGATCTTTCACCTAAAGATTTTTTTAAACCACCAAACTTATAAAATAAAAAATAATAAAATAAACATTATATATTATGTGTAATATATAATAATATATGATAATATAATATATTGTATATAATATTATTTATATTATAAGATATATAAATAAAATATCTGGCAGATATCACCATCTTTCTGATATATTCTACATTTAGGGCAAGCATTCTTAAACTTTTTGTCATGGATCTCTTTGGCATTCCAGTGAAGCCCATAGATCCTATCTCAGAATAGTGTTTATAAATGCATAGAATAAAAGCCATAGGATTACAAATGGAACAATTATATTTAAATATTGTTATCAATTTAAAAAATAAAAAGTAATTCAAGTCCATGGACACTAGGCTTAGAATCTCTGGTCCTAATTCTAAAGGCCTCATGATAAAAAATGCTATTCACTTCCAGAAAGAAAACTAATGAACTCCGGATGCAAATTAAAGCATTTTTTTCACTTTTTAAAATTTTTCTTCCTTTTTTGTTAACATGCCTAATATGAAAATATGTTTTGCATGACTTCACATAAAAAAAGAAATCTGGTCTTGGAAAAGAAATTGAGGCACAATTTGCTTTTTCAGGATGATAAAAGATAAAATGAGAAACAGGCAATCAATATATCCCGCTCCTCCAAAATGATTAGGCTGATTAATCTCTCTCATCTTATAAATCTATTTAGTGGGAAGACAGGCACTGCATTCCTCTTAGCTTAGAATTAACATTGCGCTTGCATATACACGTGCTTCCTTCAGCTTTGATTCTGTGGTACCTGCAAGGACATGTATTTCATAGCTGGAGTCCATTTCTGCCTCAATGGATCTTCATACAAATATTCTGCACCATTTTCACCCACTATGGATTTCCTCACCTCATCCTTCTCATTCTTTGCCTCCAAGCTATCTCCCCTCCCCTCACACCAACCTCTCCTATCTCTTCCAAATCCAGTATACTCTTCTCAAGCCATATTCCAGCCAAGGGGCTCTTCCCACCATGTCTCAATGACACCTGGGAGGCCAAATTTGCCTTCTTGCATCGGGAGCTCCAATTCACACAGCTCATCACTTGTATTTTGTGTACCTCCTCCACAGGGCCTTCCTTGATTATACCCTGATTGTTAGTGCTTCCTAGATCCTGTGATTACTTTCTGTTGGTATGCATATATTCTATATTTACTAACCCATGTACATATTATATTCTCTAGAAGAAAGAAATCCTCCTTGAAAGCAAGGACAACTTCATTTTTGTCTTTTTTTTCTGAGGCCTAGCACATAACATAAAGCAGACTTTTAATAAATTTTATATTAAATGCTAACAGTGTGACGGTGATAAATGATGGCATTGTCTTCATGGACAGAGTTAATGCAATCAAACTATCTATCTCAATTTTCTTACTCTTCCTTCTGGAATGTTCTCTCAGACCCTCTGCTTTTTGATCTCTGCTTTGGGTTTTTCTGGATTTTAATTGGTAGGAAACTGGGGTGGTTTCTACTTCCCATATTTTTAACCTTCACTTGAAAGTACTTTGGCCTTCTGATTAATCATGGCCTTGTTTATGGTATTGTCCCTTGGCACATAGCCTAGACCTGCATGGCTTTGGCAAGA
Organism: Petaurus breviceps papuanus; assembly: GCF_028583685.1. Lineage (NCBI taxonomy): Eukaryota > Metazoa > Chordata > Mammalia > Diprotodontia > Petauridae > Petaurus > Petaurus breviceps. Next base: position 536,632 of record NW_027187281.1, on the reverse strand, counting down.
CTTTTTATTTTATCCAGGACAAGGCCCTTTCAGGAATATGTCAAGAATACCACCAAGCAAGTAAAATCTTTAAAGGTGTATTTCACCTAATTATATAAACATATTTCTTTGACTTTTAGAGAAAAGGGGATAGGGCACAAATCTCCCAGATAAGGGCTTTGCTCTTGGTGCATCAGACAAATTTCAGGGCAAAAACACTCAGTGTTTTATAAGAGTCCTAAAGAGGGTTTCTTGAACTGGATAATTCACCTGTGGTTTGAGGTTCTCAAACCTTACATACCGTGGATCAATACCACGGCCATCCTAATATAGAAGCCAAGGGTTTTCTCCAAAGCTGCATCATGAGTAATTGGCATAAAGTCAGACTTCAGGCTTCTAGCTGGCTGGTCCACAATCCAGTGGCCCTTGCTAAATTTTAAATACATTTAAGACAGGGGTAGCAGTAAAGTATAGTGGGAAGAAAAGTGATCTCAGTCAAGAAATCAGGGTTCTTGTACCACCTCTGTCACTAACTAACTGCATAATCAACCAGTTGATCAATTAGCAAATATTGATTAAGCCCTTACTCTGCGGTAGGCACTGTGCCAAGTTGGAGACTTAAAGCAAGACAAAGAGAGTATCTTACTCAGGAAGCTCACGTTCTCTTGGGTGATCACACATGCATAAATAGGCATATACACCTAGTCTTGGTGGAAGGCTACTAAGTTAGAGAAGGTAGTAGTAGCTGAGTGAATTGAAGAAGGCCTCCTACAGGAGGTGATATTTCAACTGAATCTAGAAGGAAGCAAGGGATTCTAGGAAACTGAGGTGAGGAGATAGAGCATTCCAGACCTTGGAGAGAGTCAATGTGAAGGCATGGAGATGAGTGATAGAATGGTGTGTGTGAAGAACAGTACGCAAGTCAGTATAGTTAGATCATGGAGTGCATAGAGGGAAATAATAAGTGAGAAACAGTAAAAGGTCTGTAGCACCCCTTCCCAGAAGGGATCCAGGGGTGAGGAACCTGCAGCCTTGAGGTCACAAATGGCCCTCTAGGTCCTGAAGTTTAGTCCACATGTGACCTCAAGCCCACCCCTGGTAGGTGGTCCACTAAAGGATGGTCCTGTGATGTTGGCTATGTGGAAATATGAATCCTAAAGGTCTTAGAGATGTATGG
>NW_027187281.1:490476-530476 GCF_028583685.1 Petaurus breviceps papuanus | reverse complement strand
CCTCCCCACCAGAGTAGCTGCTGAATCTTGACCTCTGTCAAGCTTCATTCTTGGGGCCTCAGCCCTTCCCTGCTTCCCAAAATGTTATTTAGGATGATTGTATTTTATTTCAGAGATCCATGTGTTTTCTATTAAACAGGAAATAATACATTAAATAAAGTTTTGTTCCCATGACTTCAAAACATTAGGTCATGAGATTATAAACTTCCATCATTCATAGTTTAACAAAATATGTAAATGAACTTAACTTAATTAGACTTGTTCTCTTGGTTTGCACTCCACTTTCCTGATTTCTGTATATTTTGAATATTTTAATGCTGCTGTTACTATTTATGTAACTGCAATCAGTTTGTCTACTGTTATTTTTTGTTCTACTTTCATCACTATGAATCCCTTCGTGTACTCCTGACCTCACACCTGGATTATTGCAACAGCCTTCCGATTGCTCTCTCTACCTCATTTCTTCATAGTCTAATCCATCCTCCACCCTACTGCCAAAATGATTTTCCTAAAGCACAAAGCTGACCATGTCACTCTTCCGTTTAATAAACTCTGGTTGCTACCTATTGCCTCCAAGATCACATATAAAATCCTCCATTTGGCTTTTAAATCCCTTCATAACCTGGTCCTTTCATACTTCTCCAGTCTGCTTAAATCTTAGCCCTTTCAGTGTGCTGTATGATCCAATGACACAATGACCTCTTTGCAGTTCTTCACACAGGACCTTTAATCTCCCCATTCTATGCATTTTCACTGGCTATAACCCCATGCCTGCAATGTTCTCACTCCTCATCTTTGTCTCCTGGCTTCCCTGACTTCCTTCAAGTTTCCTCTAACACCCTATCTTCTGCAAGAAGTCTTCGCTGATACCCCTTAAAGCTAACATCTTCTCTCCAAGATTATGTCCAAGTTATTTTACTCATAAACACACACACACACACACACACACACACACACACACACACACACACCCCTTGTTTGTATATGGTTGTTGGCATATTTTCTCTTCTGTTAGATAATGAGACCCTTAGAGGGCAGGGGTTGTTTTTGCCTCTATTTGTATCTGTAGAACTTGGCATAGTGCCTGGCATATAATATATATTTAGATATTTAGTATATATTGATTAACTCTTGTTGACTTGGTTGCTGTGCTAAAAATTGTGTATATTATAAAATTTACTTTAAGGTAGACATTTTAAAAGGATGAAATAATGATTAAATAATATTTTGAAATATTAATGATATAAAAATAATGTAATATATAATATACTGTGAAAATAAATAATTATATAAAATAATGATATAAAGTCACTAAAAATTACACATATCTTTAAAGACAATGATTTGTCTGAATATGCTTCATTATTTTTGAAAGTCTTGATCTAAGATTTTGTGATACAGTGTCTCAAATGTCTGATTCTAAGTATTTTATCTTAAAATTTGGTTTTAATGACATTCTGGTTATCATAGCTGAAAGAAAAAGCCCACAAAGATACATAAATTCAAATGGAAGAAGTGTACCTTTGGTTATGTTTACTAAATCATGGTATTCATTCTTCAATCCCATCTACCAATTATATAAAGATTTTTGCTGAAATTTGTCTAGTAAATTTTCATCTTTTCTAATGTCAATTGTTCTTCCAAACTAATCCAAAGTTGTTACATTTTTATATTTTCAATAAATAAGTTCCAAACCCAGTTCCCAGAGAGGAGAGGGTATGTATTCAGGAGAAGAGGGTGGTCAACAGTGTCAAACATCATGAAAGGGTCAAGAAGGAGGAGAATTTTTAAAAAGACATCAAATTCAACAATAAAAGGATCTTTAGTAATTTTGGAGAGAGCAGTCTCAGTTGAGTAGTGAGTCAAAGATAAAGAGGTTGAAAATCTGGAAGACTGGGAGATGTAGGTGGTACCAGGGACAGAAATGGGGAAATTCAGAGGAGGGATGGTTTGGGAGGAGAGAAGGGCAAGTATTATAATAAGATCTGCAAAGCAGATCTCAATCCGACAATGCCTCCTCATAGTGAGGACTCTATCCCATTCAAAATGAAAAGGGAAAGTAAGGAGACAGGGCTCTTCCTCATCAACCACTAGTCTGGAATGCAGAGCTAGACCCCCAAGGGGAACCTACTGAAGTCGTAAGGAAATCTTGGGGACAGTCTGAGTCCACTGCGTGGGGGGATGGGAGTATTTTTTCAATGTTGTTGGTTCCTGTCACAATCCACCTGATGGGCTGATTCCTTGTGAAGGAAGGGAGAAGATGGGACTCAGCATTCTATGGCCAAAGGAATGTAAGAAGGGGCAAAATGGGAGTTTTACATGCCAATAGTAAGGATAATACAAAGTAGTTATTCTGCAGACCAGTCCCAGAGATTGCTTATCACAGGGAGGGTGGGATGCGCCCCATGTTCCCACCCTCCAATTGGTTATACTTTGGAGTCACGTTCTCTTGAGATTATTCCAGAGCCCACTATGAGTACACCACCCACACTTTGGAGATCACTGGTACATGGAACTGCCAGTCAGCAAACACCTTCTACCAAAGGTGATCTGCAACTAATCCTTCTTCATATACCCACTAGCTGTGTGACCTTGGGCAAGTCACCTAGCCTCCGTGTGACTCAGTTTCCTCAATTATAAGATAAGAATAATAATAGCATCTACCTCCCAGGGCTGTCTTTGATTCTTGAGTTAGGTGTAAAGAAGTCCCCTGGTGCCTTGTTCCCCTCCACCCCCTTTCCTCCCTCCTTTTGTGTGTTGCATCTCCCTTTAGATTGTAAGCTCCTTGAGGGTAGGAACTAATTTTCTTTTTATTAATTATATCCCTAGTGCTTAACCCAGTGCCTGGCACAGAGTAGGTGCTCAATGTTTATTGGATTGAATTGAATTGATCAGATGAGATAATATTTCTAAAGCACTCAGCACAATGCCCAGCATATAGAAGGCACTATTATAAATGTTGGCTATCATAACTATTTAGAATCACAGAGAGCTGCCTGGGGCAGTAGGAAGTGGAGTGAATTGCCCAAGGTCACATAACCAGTATGACTCAGAAGTAAAACAAGAATGTATGCCTTCTTGGTTCCAAGGGCATCTCTCTATCCACTGTACCACACTGCTTCTTTAGAATTAGTCATTATTGAGTGTTGTTGATATAAAATGAATGACAATTATTATTGATTACTTCTCATCAGCCTCTCAGTTTCCAGAAGTTTATGACCAATAATGTATTTAAGTGACATGGCCTTTAACCATCAGTGCCATTCATTTAGTCAATATTTCCTAAGCACATGCTGTGTTCAGAGTAATTTACCTCCTAAATCAACTTTATGAAGGTTAGGCCATGCATAGTATGATACAGACTACACATCTTAAGAGAATATGGCATACATTTGGTTGGTTAAGGCATTTCTTTAAATGTTCCATGTACTGCTGCTGCCTCAGGGATCAGTTTCCCAACCCTTCTCTCTCTATTGCCTATCTTCCTGACTGTATGAAAGCTTCAAATAAGACTGTTCACAACTAAAGGACTTTGAGTGACTTCAGAATGCTCTCAGGTAGTTATATAATGTATAATGTTTTTATAATAATAGCATGCACATGGAGCTTTTAAGTTTTGTGAAATGCATAATGGATTTTACCTCATTTGATCCTTACAGCTTGAGTAAGTTAGCCAGTGCAATTTCTAAGCATCCTTGGCCCTATTCCTATTTGCACTGATGAGTCAGAGTCCCAGATCTAGGCTGGCTACATGTCTTCTTTGGGGTCATATAGGTACCCTTGAGGAGTCAGACGTGATCCTGGAGTCAAAAAGACCTAGGTTCTTGTCCTACCTCTGATTCATACTGGCTATGTGACGTTGGGCAATCCACTCAACTCCCCACTGCTCCAGGAAGCTCTTTATGACTCTAAATAAGTAAGTCAATGAGCCCCTATAAGAGAATAGAAAGTCTACTTTTATTAACAAATCAAGTTCCCCTAGAGCCAAACTGGGACAAACCACAATAGAGAGGTAAGGAAGGGCAATGGTACTTAACCCTAAAGGCTTCAGCCAAGTATTTCTCTGGCCTCTGTGCTAGACTTGGAAGCACCCTGTGAGGTAGATGGTAAGGGTATTATTATCCCAGTTTGTACAGGTGAGGAAACTGAGGCTTGGGGAGACGAAGTGACTTGCCTATGGTCACAGAACGGATGCAGCTGGAACTAAAATGTAAATTCCATTCCAATTGCTGTAGAGACATAGAGAATTCCATTGTCAAACTCAAGACAGAAAACCAATAGCAGAGGGAGTAACTAAAGAAGCATAAGCAGACTAAGGGCCATCCACATCCTTGCCGAACACTAAGGGGTCTAGGGCAGGCTATTTAAGACACACACATGGAGTTAAGGGTTGGGAGTGGAGAGTGAGACACTCCCAGAAGTTAAACTTCCTATTGTTCAGTCTCATATCTGACTCTTCATGAACCGATTTGGGGTTTTCTTGGCAAAGATACAGGACTGGTTTGCCATTTCCTTCTCTAGCTCATTTTTACAGATAAGGAAACAAATAGGGTTAAGTGACTTCCCCAGGGTCACACAGCTAGTAAGTGTCTGAGGCCAGATTTGAGCTCATGAAGATGAATCTTCCTAATTCCAGGCCCAGCTCTCTCTATATAAGGTTAATCCCCCTGTTAAGAATCAGCAATAAGCCTGGTTTGGTTGAGCCAAAACCCAAGCTGAGGTTCATGTTGCCACAGAACTGCAGGAGGAAAGGACTTCAGAAGCCATTTGGTTTAACTCCCCCTTATTTTGTAGATGAGGAAGCTAGGGCTCAGGAAAGTTAAATAACTTGTCTAAAGTCACACAGGTAGTAAATGGAAGACCTGGGACTTGAATCCAGGTCCTCTCATTCTAAATCCAGTACTCTTCTAAATATACCCAAATTACCTCCTAACCAAACGCACTGGCAGGTATGGTAGAAAGAGCACCTCTGAAAGTGCCTTGAGACCTTGAGAAAGTCATTTAACCTCTGTGAGACTCAGTTTCCTCATCTGCAAAATGAAGGGATAGGACTAGTTAACCTCTGAAATCCCTTCTCATTCTACATCTTTGACCTTTTAAATGTTTACTTCCAAATACCTTTGCATCTTTCATGTTATCCTTCCTTGGAAGCTCATATGCTTTTACTTCCTTCCAAGGAAGGAAGGAGGAAAGGGAGGGAGGGAGGAAGGAAACCCTTGAAACACATTAATCAATCAACATTTATTAAATGCCAACTATGTTGCCAACTATGTGCCAGGCATCAAACAAAATAAATCCACACAGTGGCCTTGTCAAAAAATACATGTCTCTGGGGTGGGGCGGCAAGGTGGTGCAGTGAGTAAAGAGCACCGGCCTGGAGTCAGGAGGACCAGGGATCGGTTCCAGCCTCAGATACTTAACACCCACACAAAAAAAACTGGCCATGTAACCTTGGGCAAGTTACTTAACCCCAATTGCTTTAAATATATATATATATTTTCATTTTATATGAAAATTTTATTTTATTTTCACATCTTGAATCCATCATCTCTCTGTCAGGAAACAGGTAAAAGTTTTCATTGGCATTGCTTTTAGTCCTTTTCAGCCATATCTGATTCTTTTGATTCCCTTTTGGAGTTTTCTTGGCAAAGATATTGGAATGGTTTGCCCTTTCCTTCTCCAACTCATTTTACAGATGTGGAAACTGAGGCAAACAGGGTTAAGTGATGATCACATTGCTAGTAAGTGTCTGAGGCCAGATTTGGACTCAGATCTTCCTGACTCCAGGCCTAGCACTCCACTACGCCACTTAGATGCCTTTCTAGAGATATTGTGGGTCATTGCTTTGACCACTTCTAAAGTCTTTCAAAGTTGTTTTTATTTACAATATTATTGTCTTTGTAATTGTTCTCCTGGTCCTGCTCCCTTTACTCTGCATCACTTTGTACCACCAAGATTCTCTGAAATCATCTCTTAGGCCAATTTCTTTTTTTTTCCATTTTCCTTTTTTTTTTCTTTTTGGAGGGGGAAGGCAGGGCAATTTGGGGTTAAGTGACTTGCCCAAGGTCCTACGGCTAGTGTTAAGTGTCCGAGGCCGGATTTGAACTTAGGTCCTCCTGACTCCAGGATTGGTGCTCTATTCACTGTGCCACCTAGCCGCCCCACCACCAATTTCCTAACAAGCAATAATATTCCATGACATTCTAACACCGCACCTTGTTCAGCTCTTCTTCCTCGTTTTTTTCTATAACTCCCTGTGAGTAAATCCTGAGACAGGTAAATACTTGAATTCTCTGAACCAATTGATTTGATACAATATATGTAAGAACTTTGCAAACCTTAAGGTGCTATGAAAGTGCTAGATATTATTGTTGTTTTAATATTATCTGGAGAGTAGTAAAAGGAGGTAGGAGTGCCCAGAGGGGCGAGGAGCTGGCTCTGGCCAGTATGCTTAGGGTCAAAACCAATTTGGAAATGAAACACAATGTTGCTGGTTTTGGAGAACACTTTGCAAAGTTACTTGGGGTCTAACTTCAAGTTTAAAGCAGCAGAGGTTTGCTTGAAGACACTCCAGCTGCTGATGTTTCACACTGAGAGGCAGAAAAGCACCAATTGAGTTGAAGGATCGTGAAAGCGTCTCTGATCGTCTACAGCATCAGAGGTTAACAATAAAAGCTCGAAAGTGAGAGAACGTGGAGGAATTCCCTACTCTAGTCCAAATCCTAATAATCAAATTCCAAAATTCTGATGCACTCCTGGAAGGAACTAGGAAGTACTAGAGCTGATTGACTGAAGGCCCAACTAGGCATGAGTCTGTGTTAAGGAAACACTTGGCCAGGAGTGTATGAGAGCCTCCTGACCTTTTCCTAGCCATAGGGATGGGATTCCAACCATGGAGATGAAAGACTACCTCTTTCCCTTAAAAAGAGACACCCTTCCCCCCAACTCTCCACTCCCCTTACAAATGCCCTCCCTTCCTCCTTCCTCTCCAGTCATGCATGCTTCATCTCTGCTCTTAGAGGAATGAAAAGGACAAATTCTTCACCAGCAAAGAAGGGACTCAAGAGTGGGGCACAGGAATCGTAGCTTTAAGGAAACATGGATTTATAGAACTCTAATGACAGAAGAATCCTTAGGGATCTATCTAATAAGTCCAACCTCCTCCTTTCTTAGATGGTAACATGAAAGCTCTATTTCCGGACTTAATGTAAGTTGTGGTCACCTGATTAATGGCAGAACCAGCCTCAGAACTCATGTCTCCTGACTTCCAGTTCAGTGCTCTTTCCGTTATGCTCCAGGATATAGGGAAGGGCTTCCTGTGGAGTCAAAGGGACACTGATGACCAGGCATCTGAGTATAACAGCATGTCCAGTATCACAGTTTTTTGTCTTAGTCCAAGAAAGCTCTACTGGGGCAACTCAATGTGCTGTGTATGAAGAGGAACCAGAAAGTGGTCTGTCTAAGGTACATGACACTGAGTTCCCATTGTGATGATACAGTAACATCTGGAAGCTAAGAGAAGAAATGCACACCATGAGCTCAGAATATACTCTGCCTACCAGATGTAGCTGAAACTGAACATGAGCTTTACATATTTAGGAAAATTTTCCTGAAAAGATGTTGTGTATGTCTTGGGAAATAGAATGTCATGTAGTTCAATTTGTCCCTCAATATTACAAAATTTATCAGCCAGAACAGATGGTTGGGATCCTAGAAGCAGAGTCGGTGTACAAGGTTATGAAAACACCATTCAGTGCACACAGTACAAGATCACATACCTTTTACAGCTATGGGTAGGGGATGCATTCTTAATCAAACAAAGGAAAGAGGAAATTACAAGAGATAAAATAGACAACTTTGATTACATAAGACTGAAAACTCCTTAATAAACAAAATTAACACATCTAGGAAAAGTAAGAAGGTGAGGAAAACCCTTACATCAAAATTTTTAGGTAAGGGTTTTGTATCTAAGATATATAGACAAATAACAGATATACATACACACACATATAAATAAACAACCAAAAGTCATTCCCCAATAGCAAGTGGTCAAAAGATATGAACAGTTCTCAAAAGAATTGCAAATTATTAACCATATGAAAGAATGCTGCACATACTAATTATAGGAGAAATGCAAATATTTGGAGAAATCATTCTTGAAGGAAAAATGGCAAACTATTAACAACCATGTGAAAGAATACCATAAATCATTAATAAAAGAAATGCAAATCAAAAGAATGCTGAGCTTTCCTCTCATACCGTGCCAGTTGGCAAAGATAACAAAAGACAAGACGAATCAGTGATGGAAGGGTTGGAGGAAGATAGTGTACTCTTTGTAGAGCTGTGAATCAGTACCATGATTTGCAAAGTGATTTGGAATTACGCGAATAAAATGGCTAAAATGTCCATTCCCTTTGAACCAGAGATTCTACTGCTAGGGTATGCCCCAAGAAGGTCATCGATAAAAAGAAAATCTTCACATCCACCAAAATATTCAAAGCAGCACTTTTTGTGATAGCAAAGAATTGGAAACAAAGTACATTTCTACTGGTTGAGAAATGACTAAAGAAATTGTGGTATATGAATGTAATGTAATGGTACTAGGCCATAAAAATTGGAAATATGAATGCAGAGAAACATGGAAATAATTACATGATCTCATTCAGAGTGAAATAAGCAGTGCCAAGAAAACATATATAAACAATGACTGCAACAATGTAAATAGAAAGTACAACCACAAGGCTATTGGAAGTGGATGTTGCAAAATTACAAAGACCATACATGGCTCCAAAGAAACAATATGGGAAGACACTCCCACCCCATTCCCTTGAAGGGACAAAAGGTACACGAGTGTGGCAATCAGCATACATTTTCAGTATTGATCAATTTTGCTGATTTTTGTTTCTTTTTCTCCCCCCCCCCCTTTTTAAACTATTCCTTGTTTAATGTGGGATGATTCTTAAAGAGGGGAGGATATTGTGATGTAAAAAACAAAAGATATTAATTTTTAAATAGAAAGAAATATGCATTGAATGCAATTCAAGATATTTGAATTTAACATGTTATACACACATAACATTTATTTATTTATTTATACACACATACACATACACATACACACATATTTAACTCACAGGAGATGGGGAGAAAAGTCAACAACTAAAACCAAACTTTTAAGCAATCATACAATTGTGTGTTATTCTTATATTGGTGCATTCAATATCAGTTCTGTAAGATACTAAAATGTAGGAGTTGGATTGGGTGCCTGTTCTATGCATTACCTAGCATTATGTAGATATATGTCCAATAAACAAAAAGCAACAACTGAAGCATCACTTTTTTTCTAACAAAAGTTCTGATTTCCACTTGGAGTTACCTTTGTGCCTCCTCAACACACTATGGAGAGATATTGATCAGGAGAAGAGGTAGAACAGTGACTCAGAGAGGTGATTTAGGGAAGTTGCCACTTTGTGAAAGGAAGTGTATGTGTGTGTGTGTGTTTGTGTGTGTGTGTGTGTACACATACATATATGTAGATAGATAGCTAGATAGATCTCTAGATAGATAGATCGATCGATAGCTAGATAGATCTCTAGATAGATAGATCTATAGATAGATAGATAGATAGATAGATAGATAGATAGATAGATAGATAGATAGATAGATATTCACAAGCATATTCTTCCATCAATGTTGTATGGCTGGGAGCCATGGAACATTACAGTCTCTGAACAACTGTAGTTGTGAATAATCAAAAGGAGGATGGAAAGGCATATGGCGGGTGAGACTACAGGTTATAAAGCATCACTCAAAAGAAAGCGATGTTAAAGAAATGGGACAATAGGCCTATTACATGGTGAGAGACAGTTTATGGAAAGCCCTTGAGTTCCATGAGTATCCTTGTGATGTCAAGGGAATGCAAGGACCACATTGGGTGGAACCCCCTGTAGTGAATTATGGAAAGAAATAGATGATAATTGCACAGGATGGGCAGGCCTAGATAGGCAATGATTAGTATCATTGGAGGAAATATTTACATAGATGAAACAAATCACACATCCATTAGAGTAGTGATATTGGATTATTTAAGCTCTTTAAATGGAAAGCCCAAGACCTCTGGACATTAGTCACAATCTGAGAGAAAATTGAACAGCAGGAGGACAGATGTCAGTCTACTGAAGATAAAACAATAGTATTACATGCTCCTCATAAAGACTTGCTTAAAGAGATATAATAAAACCTCAATTGGTTTAAGAAGTTATAAATTCAGTCACCTCTTACATTAGGTTTCTGTTTTTTGAAAAGGAAATCTTTTTCCTCTTTACCTTAGTTTCCTTTCTCTACATCAAGAGACCAGGAACTGACAAATCCTAAGGACTATATACTTAGAGAGTTCTGTTCAGGGCAAAACTGATCTCTTTCATAGACAATAAAAGACTACTGCTAGGCCAATTCTAAGATTGGACACTCTTCAACTCCCCATTTTCTCAAAATGGTTTTTAATTGAACAAAAGAAAACTTACAAGGAAGCAAAGATGGACAGCTCTCAAGACGATGTGTAGTATTTACTATATAGGTTTTCTTGAAATGGAAATTTGTTGCTGTATATTTCAAATCCTCTCTTACATTCTGCTCTGCACATTTTTCTTATTTTGCATTTAAGTTTCAATATTTAAGTTTATGTTTCTTTTTCTTTTCTTATTGTGTAGTTAAGTTTTAGGGTTTTTTGTAAACTGATTCTAATTTTGTCCTTTTTAAGAGTAGCAGCTGGATTCCTTCCCACATGCAAGTCCCCTGAAACCTGTGCTATGTTCAAAACAAATATTGGGTTGACAACCATTCAAATCCTTAGTGCATGAATGCCTGCTAACATATTTCCTTTACCAGTCAACAGAAGACATTTTATTTTCAAAACAAAAGACATTTAATTAAATGTCATAGAAAAATAAAAGAAAATAAAAATTCCTCCCATACACCCAAAGTTACACTCTCCCGTGGGTTACCATACTATCAGTGGTGAAGGGTACATACATTGGTCACACTTAAGACTAGGAGATATGAAAAAAGGCATACAGAGAAACTATATATACAAATACATGGGGTAAATATATATATATATATGTATAAACATATACCTATACACACACACACATATATACCCCTATATAGCTAAGAAAACTTCATGGCAAGGAGAACATGTTATTTTCAGTTGTGTCCAACTCTTTTGACCCCATTTGGGGTTTTCTTGGCAAAGATACTGGAGTGATTTGCCATTTCCTTCTCTAGTTCATTGTACAGATGAGAAACTGAGACAAACAGGGTTAAGTGACTTATCCAGGGCCACACCTAGTAAGTGCCTGAGGCTGGATTTGAACTCCAATCTTTCTGACTCCAGCCCCAGCACTCTATATACTGTTCCACCTAGCTGCCTCCTCAGGGGCACATGAAGTCGTGGTAGCTCTGCTTATATTGCCTCCTTCCCTATGGAGCTGCTGATGTCCTCTCTCTAGCCCTCTCTAGCCCTTATGAGTTGCTTTCTCCTCTGCACTATGAGACTGGGGACCTGACCTTTGCTCTACTCCTAGCAGCGGCCAAAAGTTGCTGTGCTCTCAGCACAAGGAAATGGAAAGATGTGTCCCAGTCTCATGTTTTATACAAACTATATAGATGCATCAGCTCTTAGCATAGTGCCCAGTGTCTGTTGACTGACTTATCCTTTTTTGGTATTAGTAGCTTTAAGCACAGGTGGAATCACTCAATTCACCAGTAAACAGGCATTGGAAAGATTAGCATGTTCTAGGCTCCTGGGAAACAAAGATAAAAATGATATAGCCTTACATCAAGTCACTCACATTCTCTAGAGAGATGGGGAGGACAAGATGTACACAATAGTGTACATACCAAATGTATAAAAAATTAATAGAAAGTAATTTGGGGAAAGAGTCACTAGCATTTGGGAAGAATCAGGAAAGGACTCCCATGGGAGCTGGTATTTGAATGGAGCTTTGAAAGGATCCTAAGATTGTAAGAAGTAGAGATAGGATGAAGTGTCTATGTAAACACAGGGCTACGAGAGACGGCTATGTGAAAGCCCAGTCACGGAGATGGGACATTGTGTGTGATGAACAAGGACAGACTGGTTGAACCCTAGGATGTATGAAGGAGAAGAATGTATATAATAAGGCTAGAATGGTAGGTTGGAACTACATTGTAAGGTACTTGAAATGTCCAACAGGAGCTTGTATGTGATCCTAGAGGAATCACGTATGGACTGGGTCAGTTGCGTGTGAGAAGATGAAAGAAAGGAAGATGATAGGGGGTTGAGTGTGTGTGTGTGTGTGTGTGTGTGTGTCTGTGTCTGTGTCTGTGTCTGTGTGGGGGTGTAGTCAGATTACCTCTCATGAAAACGTAGCTCCCAGAAACATTGAAATCAGCATATTCTGAATGTATAGTCACATTCGGACATACATGCACACATACAATAACATTGCAGAGAGTAATCATAGGATAGTATGTCAGCTTCTTGTTTCTTTGCCCCCTTCATTTTTCCTAAAAATTCCCTTTCCTGGTCACATCAGGGTTTCTTTTGGCTGTCCCTGATTACATCTCTGTTGGTCATTAGTTATTAAAAAAAAAAAAAAAGCAAACACAAATGAAAACTATTAGTATTCAATTTCCAACAGGACAAAATGTTTTTCATTTGTGAGTATGTTTATTCAGATTGCACGTGTAGCTAGACAAAGGCTCCCAGCTCTAAGCAGACAATGCTGTATCAAGCTCACCTCACAGTTTAATAATTTTGAAATCCCAAGCACTGGTCCTGGAGTCAGGAGAACCTGAGTTCAAATCTGGCCTCAGACACTAGCTGTGTGACCTTAAGCAAGTCACTTAACCCCAGTTGTTTCCAAAAACAAAAAAATAATCATTTCAAAATCCAGAAACCAGATCTTTGACAGTCCAACAGTTCTAAAGGAATCCTTTTCAAGGTCAGACCCTGAGGCTATGTCAATACTAGGACCTGTCAGTTTGGACAATCTGAGGATGCCAACACATCGGTTCATTGGATAACCATGGTCACAGGAATATAAAAATTCTGTGCTACCACATGTCCTTTGTCATCAAGGTGAACTGCAAATATCTCTGGTGATCAACTGAATATCTTTTCAAAGTAGGAAAGGAAGAAAACAGACAACGCTTCAGAAAATAGACAAATTCGCACTGTACCCTTTCAGATTTCATTAAAGAAGGCATATAGAAATTAATTTCATTTGTAACTTAGCTTTATGCCCACAATACATTAAGGATCTGAGATTTCTCAGGTATAAGAAGACTTATATATAACTTATGATTTTGAAAAGCTTACTAAGGGGAAGTTTTTGTTTGTTTGTTTTGTTTTGTTTTAAATTTATTTGTTTACTTTTAGTTTACATTCTGTTCCACAAGCTTTTGACTTCCAAATTTTCTCTTCCTCCCTTTCCTCCCTCCTTCCTCCCTATGGTAGCATGCAATCCAATATAGGTTCTACAAATACCTTCACATTAAATATTAGTCAAGTTGTAAAGAAGGATTATAACCAATGGAACGAACAACGAGAAAGAAGGAACAAAATGAAACACAAAAGAGAAGAAATAGTTTGCTTCGATCTGCATTCAATCCATAAATCTTCGTCCCGATGTGGCCAGCCCTTTCCATCTTGAGTCTTTTGGAGTTGTCTTACAGCCTTGCATTGCTGAGAGGAACCCAGTCTATCTGAGTTAGTCATAACAGATAGGATGTGTCTGTAATTGTGCACAAAGTTCTCCTGGTTCTGCTGTCCTCACGCGGTATCAGTTTATATGTCTCTCCAGGTTATGAAGTCCGTGTGCTCGTCATTTCTTACAGCCCAAAAATATCCCATTACATTCATATACCACAACTTGTTTAGTCATTCCCCAATTGATGAGCATCCCCTAAGGGGCAGTTCTTGAAGGAGGACAACCATGCTATCTATAGCCACATTTTAAAAGTGTTCCAAATCCCTAATTAGGGAAATGGTAACACTGAAATTAGGTAACACTGAAGTTCCACTTCACACCCATTTTATTGGCCACAATGAAAAAAAAAGAAAACCAATAAATGCTGGAGGGACTGTGGGAAAACAGGCATATTAATGCACTGCTGGTGGAGCTGTGAATTGATCTAGTCATTCTGGAAAGAAATTTGGACCTGTTTCCCCTAAGACACATATACTTTGACCCAGTGACACTTCTACTAGTATATACTCTAGAAAGATCAAAAAAAGAAAGAAAGCAAAAAGTCCCACATGTAAAGAAATATATGCAACAGCTCTTTCTGGTGATTGCAAAAAGTGGGAAATGAAGTGAGTATCCATCATTTGGGTTTATGGCTGAATATATTATGGTATATGAATTTAAGAAGCTATTGTCAGGCTATAAGAAATTATGAAAAGGGTGTGTTCAGAGAATCTGGAGAAGATTTGTGTAAACTGATGCAGAGTAAAGTGAATAGAACTAGGAGAACATTTTATACAATAATAACATTGTAAAGGCAAAAAACTACGAAAGACTTAAGAACTCTGATCAATGCAATAACTAACCACAATTCTAGAACACTAATGATGAACTGTGTCACTTATCTACTGGAAAAGAGGTGATAGACTTAAGATGCAGAATGAGACATACATTTTTAGACATGGACAGTGTGGGTATTTGTTTTGTTTGGCTATAACATTTGTTACAAAGATTTTTTTTTTCTCTTTTAAATTGGAGAGAGTTTGGAGGGAGAAGAAACAAATGGTTGGTTGTTGAAAAAAATTTTACAAAAGAGATAGTAGCTTCAGTTACAGAGAAGTTAAGTGATTTATTTGATCACACAGATAGAATAAGTCCAAGGCAAGGACTAAAATTCAGATCTTCCTGGGTCTTTCTAATCTACCACTCTATCCTCTATGCCCCACCAATTCCCAAGTATGCAATAATCCCCACTATAATCACTGTGGTATGGAGGTAACCCAGATCACAAGTCTTTTATTTTTCTTTTTTCTTTCTTTCTTTTTTTTTCTTTTGAGGCAATCAGGGTTAAGAGACTTGCCCAGAGTCACACAGGTAGCTAGCAAGGACAGGTCTTTATTGGGTTGCTAAAGAAATCAGTCTTATTCCACTACAGTTATTCCTCATATCTGTTCAAGAGCTAGGGCTTATCATGTTAATTGAGTTATTTACAGTAATCTTATTATTGTCATCATTCCTATTATTACTAAATTAATCACCAACATGGCACTGCACGATTCATTAATCCACTTTAACGAACCTACCATAATGTACCTATTGTGTGCAAACACTGTGCCAGGCAGTGGATTTAGATAAGCCACAAAATATGGTACCTACCTTTAGGGAGCTTACAATATAATAACTCTATAGTCAAGTCATCAAGCATTTATTAAGTGCTTACTGTGTACTGGACACTATATTAAGCATTAGGGGTAAAAATGAAAAGTGTTCTGGATTTGGGATCTGGAGCTACTTGAATTTGAGTCCTACCTTTGGCAATTATTAGCTGTGTGAACAGAGGCAAGGTGTAACCTCTCTGACCCTCAATCTCCTCATCTGTAAAATGCCTCATACCTACCACAAAAGCTTTTTATGAGAATCAAAGATCATGTATATGTGCATGTATACTGCTTTGCAAATCAAAAAGCACACATAACTCAGGCTAGCTATTTTGGGGTGGGGGTAGGGGAAAGATGGGGAGAAAAATTTGTAACTCAAAATCTTGTGGAAATGAATGTTGAAAACTAAAAATAAATAAGTAAATTGGAAAAATATTCTTAATAAAAAAGAGGAAAAAAGCACACATAAATGTCAGTTATTATTATGATATTTAGAACATAAATAGGATCCTTTTAAATTTTTTTTGTCTTTTTGATGACATGAGATTTTAACTATTCAAGTTAAAGCACACACTGTTCAAAAATGCCCCTACCAAACCTGGCACTGAATTTAAATATAATTTGCTGTGTGTCTGCCCTTTGCTTCAACCAAGTTTCAAATCCTGACCTAGTTTACAGGTAAAAATGAGAGATCAAACTGTTCAGAAAATCCTCTTTTCTGCTTCTCTTCATTTCAGAAATACTTTACCAGTCAGCCTGTTTCACTGAAGGCTTCTTCAATTCTGCCTGTCTTCTTGCAATTCTTGACCTTTGCTTCCCATGCAGTTTTCATTTCCAGTGACTGTTTGATCTCTGCCGTAACATCATCATCCATCTCTAGCTAGTGAAATTTTAAAAAATCTTTTTGACAAATTTCCCAGACTCTTGTCTGGCTTTCATCTCCTTTTTGGCTGGCTTTGATTTCTGCTAACATGGAAGCCACATTCTCTGTATGTTTTCAAGGCAGAATCAGATATCTTGTCCAATTTAAAATTCAGTATCGAGTCATGTCATGTCATTCTCAATCTTTCCTGGCTGTGTCTACATGACACCAAAACACCAGGAGAAAAAGGAGAAAAGTTAGCCAATTGTTGGCTTGTGACCTTCAACAAGACATTTTTAAAATGTCTGTTAAAATGCACAAAATACATAGTAGGTGTTAGGTGGGAATTTTCAAAACCTCAAAATACTACATAAATATTAGTATTGTTGTTACTGATGTTATTATTTAAAATTTAAACAGACATTTGAAATTTCCTTGTCTTTGTGGAGCTTTAGGGAGATAGGAACAGACACTTCTAGCTTTAAATCTGTGACCCTGTGAACAATAAAACAAAATAATCCCTAGCAATTATTTGGCAGGTAGTGCAGTAGTTCTCAAACACTTTGGTCTTAGGATGCTTTTATTATCTCAAAAATTATTGAGAATCATAAAGACCTTTTGTTCATGTGGGTTATATTAATTGATATTTATCACATTAGAAATTTTTAGCAGCTAGGTAGCACAGTGGATAGAGTGCTGGGCCAGGAGTCAGGAAGACTTGAGTTCAAATATGGCCTCAAACACTCACTAGTTGTGTGACCCTGGACAAGTCACTTCACCCTGTTTGCCTCAGTTTCCTCATCTGTAAAATGAACTGAAGAAGGTAATGGCAAACTTCTCTAATATCTTTGAAAAGAAAACCCAAAATGGGATCAGGAAGAACCAGACAGGACTGAAATGACTCAACAACATATTAGAAATGCAAATATCTCAGCACTATTATAAAAATAGTTTTGACCTCATGGATGTCCCAACCCGGACCCCTAGACTACACTTTGAAAACTACTAATGTAGTGGATATAGAGCTGGACTTGAGATGAAGCAGGTCTGAATCTGAATCCTGACTCACACTGCTAGTAAGTACCTGAGACTGAATTTGAACTCAGGTCTTCCTGAATATATACCCATCACTCCATCCATGTGCCGTCTAGCTGCCTTGCTAGGATATTGCACTCATTATTGAGGGACAAGTTTACTCAACTTGTTGAGTAAAGGAACAATTTTGAAGCTGAGCAGAGAAACAGCTTGACATATCAACTTCTCCAGCTGAGATGCTTTGTTCAGTGAAGTATTAGTCCAGCACAGCATGGGTCAGCTTAGTTTAGCAGTGGAAGTTTTACTTATTTGTTCAACACAAAAGCTCTACTCTTCAAGAAACTTTTGTGGACAGTCCCTAAGACAGTATGGTACCTACATTGGCTACTGAAATTGACCAATCCATTTTGTTGGAGAAGTGAACGAGTCAGATAACAGAACAAAATCAGAACTGAAGATGGGTAAGTCAGGAAGAGCAGAAGGTAGCAGAGGCAAAGGGTAGAGTAATGGGTAGAGCAATTATCACGGGTAATCAATCATTCAAGTAGCAGATCATGAAGCCAAGATTAGGTTTGGAGGCAAGTATATCTTGGGTATAGAGACAGATCAAGGGAATAGGAGGGGTCAAGGGATGGGAGGTCACAAGAAAATTACACTCCAGCATGAATATTGAAGACCCCGTGTTGGTAATACATGGAGTAGAAAAGAAAGTACAAGCTGAGTTAAATCAATGATGGAACTAAATCATAGCTGGGGGACTAAAGGGGACTTCAGAGACCATCTAGCCCAGTTACTTCATTTTATTTTATTTTATTTATATTTGCTTTTTGGAGGGGGGAAGGCAGGGCAGTTGGGGTTAAGTGACTTGCCCAAGGTCACACAACTAGTAAGTGTTAAGTGTCTGAGGATGGATTTGAACTCAGGTCCACCTGACTCCAGCGCCAGTGCTGTACTCACTGTGCTACCTAGCTGCCCCCCAGTTCCTTCATTTTATAGATGAGGAAGCTGAGGTTCACAGAGGTAAGGGATTTATTCAAGGTCACAGACTCAAGGAAAAATATGTGCCCAATGTTTGGGGAATGATGAAACAAATTAAAATAAATGGACGTAGAATAAAACCATTTAAGAAGTTAGACTAGGAGGAGAACCTAGAGTTTGGTAGATGCCAATGACAAGGATGAGATGAGGTTGGTACAATCTGATTGCACAGTACTGGGATTTAGCACCACGCAAAGCCTGAATGCAAAGTGTGACTGACTTTGTAACTTCTCTTCTGAATATTTTTATAGTGTGCATACACAACTTCTGCATGGGCCAAAAGCTACACAAGAAAGAGTGAGGGCAAAGGATTGGCCTTGCATAGAAAGTGGTAAACAAGGCGACAGAATGCCTACAAAGGTACAAAAATTCAGCCTCTCAAGTTCTTATAAATGCAACAACAATAACAATAAATCTCCAAATTTAAGCAGTATTTCCAGCAAAACTGGACAAATCATCTCCTATGTCCTTCTTTTTGTCAAGCTCTCACCCAAGTCATCTCTAGTAGATGTGGACAAATCCTAGTTTAGTGATACCCAGAAGGGAGATTTTTAATTCTTCCTCATTGACATTTATTTTCTTCTGCCCCTTAAGTTGAGGTTTAACAAATAAATACATTTATTGTGCAAAAAATGGAGCAGTCAACACGACTAATCTTTTGTTTTTAAGTATATTTTCTACTTAGGAAGGCAATGTAGCATAGTGTTAGAGGGCCGGGCTTGGAGACAGAAAGACCTGGGTTCAAGTTCTACAGCTGGCACTTAACAAATGTGAGACAATGGGAAAGTGGTTTAAATTCTCAACACTGTAAATTACCAATCCACTATAGTGAGGAGCTGATGGGGAGGGAACTCCTCTATTCTGATGAAATCTCTGGTAGGTCTAGACTAAAAAAAGTTTTTTTTTTCAATTTTCCAAATATGATTTGAAAAGAATGGTAAATAATCAAAGTGCTGAATTTAGGGATGTCATGGATTTGACTGAGATTTAACTTGGCTTCATTCCCCCTTCTTCTCCCCATCTCTCCAATTTTACAGAAATCTTTGCACCTAAATATATGGTCTTATCTAGCTGAAAAATTAAACCAAGATTACTAATCCATTAAAGGACATATTCTAATTTTTTTTATCCTCCTCCCTTTCTACATTCCAGGTTTAATAATAGTAAATTTAAGAAGCTTTAATAATAGTAAATAATAAAC
Organism: Petaurus breviceps papuanus; assembly: GCF_028583685.1. Classification (NCBI taxonomy): domain Eukaryota; kingdom Metazoa; phylum Chordata; class Mammalia; order Diprotodontia; family Petauridae; genus Petaurus; species Petaurus breviceps. The sequence continues at coordinate 510,952 of NW_027187281.1, read as the reverse complement.
AAAAAGCAAATGAAGGAACAGTGGATTCAAATTCTGGCCTTGGAGTTAGGAAGATCTGCACCCAAGTGTCACCCCTGCCATAGACTCAGAGTGCCACAGGCAATTCTTTTAAATCTATAAGCTGCAAAGAAAATACTAATTTGCCTTGGTGGAGAAAGTTTCTCACCAGAAGCTTATTACCCCGATGAAATCATAGATCTGGCAACATCTCCCCACTCCTACCTTCCAAAAAAGAGGAATAGATAAGCCACCCTATCTGTGAATGTAGTACTCGAGTTTACCCAGGAAGGAATACCTCTTCCACTCCTAATTCCTGTTTCTCCTAATTCATGAAACCAAGATTTGGTTATTGGAAAGCACCAGTGCTAAAGGCTGGGCCTTGACCGTATCATTTTTTTCTTCTTCAGATTCCACTGGAGACTTTCTGGCCTTATTTTTCCAACATTGAGAATTGTCTTCTCATCCTAGAAGATGCTTCCTCACCCAAGATCCAGCAGCTTTCTCACCCTGAAAAATCTCCCAGTCCCTATAGTCCCTTCCTTGGATTGGTCAGTTCCTCCTGGAACCTCCGGTTTAAAGAAAAGTGCCCAAGGGCAGTCATGTTAACTCCTTCATTCTGTCTCTGCAGACTTCTTTCTCTAGGGTGTGGTGTGGCGTTTGCTCTCCCAGTGGATTTCTTCTCCCCCCTTTCCCTCTCCCTCTGTCCCCTCTCTCATATATGTTATATTTCCATATTAGAATATAAACTCCTTAAGGGCAGGAACTGCCTCTCTTTTGTTAGTATTTGTATTCCCAAAGCTTAGCACAGTGCCGGATACAGAGGATACAGCCTAAGTGCTTAACAAATGCTCGTTGACTTGACTTGCTGAAAAAAGTTAAGCCATTAGACTGGAAGCAAGCCAAAGTGGGAATCAGAATAACTGGCTTCTATTCCCTGCTCACACACCAACTCTGGGTCTCTATTGCTTCCTCTGTCAATTTGGGTAGGGAGGTGAAATTGGTGGGGGAGGGTGGCCCCCGCTTGGGCGAGGTAATCTCCAACGTCTCTTCCAGCTCTGATGTCTGTGGTCTGTAACATTTGGGCTTCACTGGACTCCACCTTGACAGCCTCAATTTCAGTAAGAGATGAATAAACCTTTCTTAATCACCTTCGAAAAATCACTTCCCTTTTCTAGGAGCTGATTTCTCCTCTTTAAAATGAAGTAGTTGGATTAAGTGATCCCTAAATTCCCTTCAGGAAGCAGATAGGTGGTTCAGGGGATAGAGTACTGGGCCTGGAGTTGTGAGATCTGAGTTCAAATTTGGTCTCAGATACTTACTAGCTATGTGACCTTGGGAAAGTCACTTAAACCCCTGTTTACCTTAATCCACTGGAGAAGCAAATGGCAAACCATTATAATATCTTAGTCAAGAAAAACCACAGACAGCGTTGGCATGGTCCATGGGGTCACAAAGAGTTGAATGTGACTGAACAACAACAGAGTTTCCTTAAAGTTCTAATGTTCTAACTTGAAATTTGGGCATTGGAGGTGAGGGGAAATATGGTTTTAGGTCTTTTATTAGTTCCTTCCACAAAGTACCAACCAACTTGCTATAAGAGTTACCTTTCTGCACCCTGCATACCCCAATCAGGTATTTTGGTGCCAAAGTGTGAAGAAACAACTGACCTTAGCCCCTTATCATGATTACTTTATTAAAGTACAAAACTACCAGAGGGTGTTTTTTCTCTCCTTAAGGGCAGCATCATGGGGTTCAGGGGTTGTCACAGAAACAGAAGTTGATGTCCTGGGATTTGTCTCACCACACACTGCTGAGTATTCCCACCCCACTCTACCCCCCCACCCTTGATTCCATTAAACTAAGAGAAAGTGTCTGTTGCTTATTCTGAAACATAATCTGTGGTATTCACACCAGGTACAAAAATTCTTCATTCTGTATACAAGGATGAGTGATGAGAACTGAGCCTTGCCCATTATCTCAGAAGAATAAATCTCAGCAATTTAGTAATTACTAATTATAAGACAGGGAGGTGTGAGTTAGATAGCAGTACCCTTAGATTCAGAATTAGTTGAATAAGCAGAACTAGGAATAATGATTAATGGATCTACTTTGAGTTAGAGAAAGATCTAGTACTTGAATTAAACAAATCAACTAATCAAGTACGATGTAGAGGATGTGGCCATAAACACCTGGAGGCATAAATGGACTGCAAGTTCAATATGAGTTAACAATGTGATTGGTCAGACAAAGCTAAGGTGATCTTGGGTTGCATTAAGAGAAGCATCATGTCCAAAAGAAGATAAATTATTTTCCCATGATATTTCACCCTAGTTAGAACATACCTAGAGAACTGTGTTTGGATATGGGTGCCATATTTCAAGAACATGTACTAGCTGGAATCACTTGTTCAGTCATTTTCAGTTATATCCAACTCTATGTGACCACATTTGGGGCTTTCTTGGCAAAGATGTTGGAGTAGTTTGCCATTTCCTTCTACAGCTCATTTTGCAGATGAGGAAATTGAGGTAAACAGGGTTAGGTGACTTGCCCACACAGCTAGTACATGTCTGAGACCAGATATGAATGCAGGAAGACAAGTCTTTCTGACTCCAGGCTTGGTACTCTATCCACTGAGCCACCTTCATGGACAGTGAGCCCTAGCTTATAAGACTGGCCGTGAAGCTGTCTCTGAAGGGCCATGGAAGACCATAGGGACAGCACTTGTCACCCCCTCCTATCTCTGATGAGCCTGACTCTGTACAGGCTATATAGGGTCCTCTTTGAAAAATAGGCATGGGCAATAAGGGAGCCCAGCTAGCCCCATGTCCCTTGGTGCCCACCATTATTATTCCTCTGAGGACTTTTCTTCCCTGGGCTAATTGTGTGTACAAGGAATGCCTCTCTGCCGGGCACAGCCAGGCCATCAGGAGCACAGCCAGAATCCTTCCCCCTGCTGGGATTCCTTCTCCTCTCTTTTTTCTTCTTTGTGACTGAGGAATGCATTGAGGATTACACAAGAAGAAGAATTGACTCCATTAACTGAATGCTTATTGAATCAAATTGAATTATTAATCCAATTCTGCCACTGTGCAAATGGTACTTCAGAGTACTATTTAACAAATTACAGTTTCAGCATACTATTTGCAGAGATATTAAACATCTTCATTACTGAAGTAACCAAAACGAGAGATGGAGGGACTAGTCCTGTCATTCGGTGACACAATTGTTCGATCTGGAAGTACAACTTGGGTTTTCCTTCTGGCAGATAAATGTTTTTGGAATAATCACTTTTAAATCTACCTGTGATGAGGGTTTCCTTTCCTCCTCCCTCCCCCTAAGCTGGTGCAGAAGATCAGTAGTAAATTTGAGAGCCTGAAATCCTAAGGAGGGCATTACTAAATATTAGCTAATGTTTTTATATCACTTTAGGGTTTACAAGGTGTTTTACTGGCTTTCTCATTTGATCCTCACTGCAACCCAGTAGGGTAATAACAGGTGCTATTATCTCCCATTTTGAAGGGGAGAAAACTGAGAAGCTCCATTTTCTTACCATCATTAACTGCCTTCGTGGCTCAATCCAATTGCTAAACCCTTTCTTGATATCCCTAGCTATTAATTCTCCCTCTCTCCACAAATAAGCTTGTATTTACTTATTTGTTTACATACTGAAATCTCCAAAAGAATGTAAGCTCTTGTGGAAAGACATAAGTGAACTGATACAAAAGTAAGCCAATCTAGGAAACAATATATACAATGGCATTGACAACATAAATGGGAAGAAGAATCACGAAACAATTGAAATTGAATGTTGCTAAATTATAATGAACAAGAGTGGCCCCAAAGAAGAGATATATGAAGACACCTGTTCCAGCTCCCGTGGGGGTGGGGTAGTCTCTAGGTGCAGAATATTGCATATTTTTTTCCAGTGCATTAATTGGGATTTTTTTCTCCTCTTACCTTAGTTTTATTTTTTAAAAAGTATTTGTTATAAAGAAAGGTTCTCTGGAAAGGCTAAAAAGAAAAAAATGTGTTGGTTGATTTTGCTTAATTTTTTTTCTTTTAAATTTTTTATTCTTTGTTATAAGGGATAGCTCTCTGGGAAGGGGAGAGGAAGGATACAAGAGGACATAAAGGTGATAGATGCCAAAATAACTTTATTTTGTTTTCATATCACCTACATTCTGCCCTATATCTCTCCCCCTCCTTCCACAAACATTCCTTATAACAAATAATTTTTGAAAAAGAGTAAGAGAAAAAATTCAGCTAAACTGATAAACATATCAAAAAGATCTGACATTATATTCACTGTCTGCACCCAGAGACTACTCACCTTTGCAACAGAATAAGGAGAAGTATATCTCTCCATATATCTCTTCTTTAGTAGTATTTAGTATTCATAGTATTTTTCTTTCTATTTACATTATTAGAGTCATTGTGTAAATTGTTTTTCTGACTCTGCCTACTTTTATTTTGTATCGGTTCTCATAAGTCTTTCCATGTTTCCCTATGTTTACCACATCCACAATTTCTTACAGAAGCATTATATTCATGTACTACAATTTATTTAGCCATTTCCCAACTGAATGGGTATTTGGTTTCCAGGTTTTTGCTACCAAAAAAATGCTGCTTTAAGTATTTTGGTGTATGTGGAGCCTTTCTTTTTGTCCAAGACTTCTTTGAGGCATAAGACTAGCAATGGATTCTCTGAATCAAAGAGTCTGAGCATTTTAAGCCACTTTATTTGCCTAGTTACAAACTGTTTTCCCACAGTGGTTGCACCAGATCACAGCTTCACCAACAATGCATTAATATGCTTCTAGGTATTGTGAAAAACAAATTATATCAACAAAAAACCTATTTTTTAATATAAGCTTCTGGAGGGCAGGGACTGTTTTCCTTTCTTTATATCCCCAACAGAGAGACTATAGTCTATAGTCCCTGTAGACTATAGATTACAGTCCCTCTGTTGGGGATATAGATGCACTTATATAGGAGGCACTTAGCAAATATTTTTTGTTGTTAAGTGGTTTATCTGATATTACTCATCTAGTGTGAGGAAGAGGATTCGAACCAGGTCTCAACACTGGATTTTTCTTTCCCCTACACTACGATGCCTCCCTAAAGACAGGGGACCAGAAATTCAAAGAACATAGGGATTCTCAGTTTTAGAGCTATAAAGGAGCTCAAAGAGTTCATCTATTCCAATCCCCTTGTTTTTCAGATAAGAAAAGCAAGGCCCAGAAAGGTTGAATGACTTGTCCAAGGTCAAACAAATCTAATCCTCTTTCTAATATTCCTCACAAGATCTCAACCACCTTGGATAGGGCTGATACATGAGAGCAGCTGATAGATGGGTAATTTGAATGATCCTGCTGTTGTGGTCCAGTCATGTCTGCCTCTTTGTAACACCATTTGGGGTTTTCTTGGCAGAGATACTGGAGTGATTTGTCATTTCCTTCCCTAGCTTATTTTTACAGATAAGGAAACTGAAGTAAGCAGATTTAAACGACTTGACCAGGGTCACACAGCTAGTAAGTGTCTGAGGCTACATTTCAACTCAGGAAGATGAATATTTCTGATGCCAAACCCAGCACTCTATCCACTAAGCCACCTAAATCCTATTGTGATCTCAAATTATCTTCATTCCCCATGCTGATGCCAAGATCCTATTAAGGTTCAACAGAAAAGGCATGTCTATATTGCACAATTCCATGGACACACAAATTTTTCCTCCTAAGACTGATACTTGGAAAAAAGAGGGAAATATATCCTCTTATCCATTTTCTGAGCATATTTTTCAGTGATTAGTGAAACTATTTCATCATTTAGAATGATGGCGACACCAAGATCACTGCAGATCTTGGAAGACTCATATTACTGACTTGGTACTTATCTCAGATTGGTCTCCATGCTAGTAGAGAGAACATGCACTAATACGTTATCTATGAGGATGAAAAAATGGAATCTGGTCATTACATAATTATCCAAGGAATACATGAACTGGTAAGATATACTCTGGCATGAAACTAAAGAGGTGGGGCATTGGATCAGTCATTTTGAGAAAAGAAGTTATGATTGGGGAAAGTCTTAAGCCAAAAAGTCTTAGGCCAAAAAGCAAGATGAATCATGAAAAAGTGGGTCAAATGTTTGTGTATTTTGTTTACATGGTGACAAACATCTAGATATTTTGAAACATTTTAATATTTCACATTGCATAGACAAAAATACGTGGATATGTTTTTGATTTTTTCCTTAAATTTTTCAACGGCTCTCTTTTGTATGTGTGGGAAAGACTGGTATCCTATTGAATTTAATAATTTCTTATCTGAGTTTCCACATGCATGGCCAAGGGTTGTCTGGTAGACCCATAGACATGTTTCTTCCTTGCTAGCTTTATATCAGAACTCCATCTTGATCTTTGGGGTTTATCGATTCCCTAAGACTGCCCCAAACACTATAGTTAGTCACTATCCTTAAGCACACAATTAGAAACAAAGCAAAACAAATCATATATTCTTCCCCCTCTCCCCAATTTATTTCTCCATAGAAAACATCAGAAGCCTCATAGAATTGCTATTAACTTGATCTGCTTGATATGGAATTATGGAATCTCAGGATCATAGATTTGAAGCTGAAAGGGGCTTCAGAGGCCTTCTAGTCTAACTCACTTCTTTTATAGATAAGGAAACTCAGGCCCAGAGAGTTTAAGTGATTTTCCCAAGCCACAACACAAGAGGAGAAGTTGAGAAATTGATTAATCTATCCCATTTCCTCCAACAGAACTACACAGTCCAAGTGTTGCCATATGGGGATAAAGAGGGGAAGACAAATGAGACTTCTGAGCATGAGGGCAGTATAGGCCAACAGAGCAAGGCAATGCTAGGAGTTTTGTTCCTGGGTGGCTTTTCTTGAGTGTCTATATTTCACTGTCAATAGCCACTCCCAAACTTTAAAACCTCTACCCTCCCAGAGGATGACTCAGTGCATATAAAGTGTTAGGCCTGGAGTCAGGAAGACTCATTCATAGTCCTGACTTCAAATCTGGTCTCAGACACTTATTAGCTGTGTGACCCTGGGCAAGTCATTTCCCCTGTTTGCCTCAGTTTCCTCATCTATAAAATGAGCTGGCAAAGGAAATGGCAAACCACTCCAGTATCTGCCAAGAAAACACCCAAATAGTGTCACAGAGTCAGACAAGACTGAAAACAACTGAACAACAACCCTCCCAGAACTAAGGGGCAATAAAGCACAGTATGCTGTCACAATCGGAGATGAAAGACTGAGAAGAAAGTGCATTCATTTGAAATGAGAAGACTGAAATATCATTGTGTTTTTAAGGTTATTTTTATTTTTGGTTATTCTGAACTTGAAAATACCAACAAAGATTAATGTTTTTGTTTAGAAGGAACAACAGAAAAAAGAGGATTAAATATAAAACTGTTGGTCTCAATTGTTTACAGGTTACGGATATACATACATACATATATACACACACACATAAATATAAATATACATATACATAAAACAAATTCACCATATGATTGTCAAAAATGTACTGCTTATTTCTATCTTCCCCTGAACTTCATTTTGCTTTCTTCTGTGAATTTTTTAGAATTCTTCAATGACACTCCTATCTTTCATTTTATTTCCATTAGTATCATTACACTCCTCTCTCCCCACCACAATCTTTCTCCTAATAAAAGAACAAAGTCATATAAAACCAACCCCCAAATTGGCCGTGTCCAAAAACAGATGCCTCATTTAACAGGTGGAGTCCATTATCTCTGTTAGGAAGGAGCATGTTTCATTATCAGTCCTCTGGTATCCTAGGTGGTCATTGCATTTCTCATAATTATAAATTTGTCAAAGTTACTTTTCTTTACAAAGTTGTAGCCACTATATAAATAAATTGTTTTCCTGGTTTGGCTCACTTCACTCTGTACTAGTTCATAGAAGCCTTCCAAAGTTTTTATGAATCCGTCCTTTTTATCATTTCTTAAGGTACAATAGTATTCCACTGCATTCATAATTTGTTCAACAATTTCCCAGTATTTAGGTACACCCTCCCCCCTTAGTTTTCAGTTCTTTGCTACAACAAAAAGTGCTACTATTAACATTTTTGTGTGCATGAGTTCTTTGATCTTTTGGGGGTATATGCCTAGTTGTGGTATAACTGGGTGAAAGTTCATACTTTAGTGACCTGTGTGATGAAAGTCCAAACTGCTTCTCAGAATGGCTATATCGAATCATAGCTTCACCAACAGTAAACCAATATATCTTACTTCCCATAATCACTCCAACAATAGTCATTTTCCAATGTTCATACCCTTTGCCAAACTGATGGGTATAAGATGAAACTTTATATTGTTTTCATTTGCATTCCTCTCATTACTGGTGATTTAGTGCATTTTATTTTTCATATGGTTATTCATAGCTTAGATTTCTTCCCTTGAGTACTACTTATTCATATGCTCCAACCATGTATCAATTGGAGAATGGCTCATATTCTTGCATATCTGAACCAGTGCCCCATAACATATTTTCTATGTCATACCTTTATCAGAGAAACTTGCATTAAAGATTGTTTCCAAGTTAACTCTTTCCCTTCCAATTTTAAGATTTTTTATTTTTATTTTTGGTTATTCTCAACTTGAAAACACCAACAAAGATGAACATTTCTGCTTAGAAGGAAGCATAGAAAAAGGATTAGTTATAAAACTATTGGTCTCAATTATATGCAGGCTATGGACATACACACATATACAGATAGATAGATAGATAGATAGATAGATAGATAGATAGATAGATAGATAGATAGATAGATAGATAGATAGATAGATGATAGACAGACAGATAGATAGATGATAGATAGATAGATAGATAGATAGATAGATAGATAGATAGATAGATAGATGATAGAGATATATAACAAATTAACCATATTATTGTCAAAGATGTACTGCTTATTTCTATATTGGTTGTACAAATACTTTTCAATTTTACTTACCCAAAAGTGGCCATTTTATTTCCTTTGATTCTCTCTCTCTCTTGTTTTGTGAAGAAATCTTTCCCTGGCTCCAGCTGTGAATGTTATCTCCTCTACTCCTCTAGTTTATGATGTGATTTGTTATATCTAGTTCCTGTATCCCCTTCACTTCCTGGTCACATTAATGCACATATAACCCTCCCATTTCTTCCTCTTCTACCCCCTTATCCTATTAGAACACTTCTCAAAGTCAGAATCTGTATTGCTTGATTATATATGTATCTCCAGCACCTAGCACGGTGATTAACACACAGTAAGCACTTAATAAATGCTCTATCTACTCAGCTCTGATCTTTTCTTTAAAAAAGAAAATCCTCTATTCCATTTAAGGCACATTTCTCCCTCCTCCAACCCCCTCCCCCACTCAGGATTACACTTAGTCTCGTAGACTAAATGATTATTTTAAGTCTTTATCTTTTGTAATATCAGATTCCAAGATTTTCTCTCCTTCAAAACAGTGACATCTAGGTCTTCTGTGATCTTGACTGTGGTTCCTGGGTATTTGAAATCTTTCTAGTTTTTTGAAAAAATTTTCTTTGATGTAGAAACTGGATTTTGTCTATGACACTTCTAGAAGTTTTCATTTGAGGGTTTTTAGTTTCACTTTGCTTTCTGGTTATAACAAATCTGGGTAAATTCCCTTTATGATTTACTGAAATATAGTGTTCGGGTTGATTGCTTGGTCATGGCTTTCAGAGAGTCTTATAATGTAGCAAATATGCTATATTTTATTTAATTTTTAAAAATTATTTTGTGGTCATATTTCTCATTGTCTCACTGAGTCATTGAGTTCTGCTTGCTTTATTCTAATTTTCTATTATTGGGTAAGATTTTTCATCTTCAGTTCTAAGCTATTTATTCTCTTTCCAAATTTTTCCTTCAGAGCTCTTAAGGAATAGGTAGTGAACTATGATTTGATTAGTATAGAATGGGGATGGAGAACCTGTGACCTTGAGGCCACATGTGGCCCTCTAGGTCCTCAAGTGTGGCTCTTTGAACCCAAACTTCATGAGGTCATTGAGGACCTAGAGGGCCACATGTCGCCTCGAGGCTGCAGGTTTCTCCCCCCCGCCCCAGTATAGAATATTCCCAGGTGAAGAAACTTGCTTTACCAATGGAGATCAGACCCTCCTCTTCAATTTATAATATTAGAGCATTGTGTACAGCATGGTCAAGGCAAGTGATTTGCCCAGAACTGATACTCAAATCCACTTCATGGCTTAGAAGAACGTTCTCTGCTATGACACCAGAGCTCTTAATTAATTTATAATTTCATTTTTTAATATCTTGCTTCATTTGGACACCATCCCCACACTGTTACTGCTTCTGCTCAGCTCTTGCAGCCCCCACCCCTTCCTTTCAGTCTTCTCTCAGACTGTGGATGTCTCTTTTAAAACCCCTTGTGTATGACTTCACCATCTGCCTTCTGGCTCAAAGATCCCCAAAATGCAAATTAGTATCAGTGCTGAGAGGGAATGCTTGTCCCACTGAAGTACAAACCTCAAGCTGACAGTTCTCAAAGCCCTATTACATGTCTATTTCTTTATAGATATGAACATATAGATATTTTATTGTTATTGTTGTTTCAGTTGTGTCTGACTCTTTGTGACTTCATTTTAGGGGTTTTCGCGGCAACGGTACTAGAGTTGTTTGCTATTTCCTTCTCCAGTCCATTTTACAGATGAAGAAGCTGAGGCAAATAGGGTTAAGTGACTTGCCCAGGGTCACACAGCTAATAAGTGTCTGAGACCAGATTTGAACTAAGGAAATTGAGTATTACTAACTCCAGGCCAGGTACTCTAAGAATTGTGCCTACTGTCCTTTTCAAGGTTCAAAGAGGCTTCTCAGAGCCTAGCAGAGGCATGCCTTTATATCTCATCATCTTGGTTACCTGCCTTGTTACATCCTATAATTTCACTAGGTAGACTGGGAAGACTCAATTGATCAGTAGTCTCCTGATCACTGTCCCTCTTCTCACAAACACTTTTGATTTTTCTTTTTTTTTTTGCTTTTTGGAGGGGGGAAGGCAGGGCAATTGGAGTTAAGTGACTTGCCCAAGGTCACATGGCTAGTAAGTGTTAAGTGTCAGAGGCTAGATTTGAACTCAGGTTTTCCTGATTCCAGGGCCAATGCTCTATTCACTACGCCACCTAATTTCCCCCACACTTTTGATTTTTCCAAGCATTTTAATAAATGGTACTCCACTTTGTCCCTGGAAGTTATGCAGCATAAGCTTGAGAGTGTGGTGCTCCACTTCAGAATCTAGACTGAGACCTTTGTACCATTCTGTGAGTACTTAGTGTAGGTAAGGGCTGGATGGCACTGGGAGCCGGAACTGAGCTTTCATTCATTAAAGAAGAGTTATTTGTATTGTCCTGAGACTTTCTAACTCTTAACAGCTTATCTTGAGCTCCATTTATCCTTCTGCCATCTGCTCTCCTTCCGCTTACATGTAGCACTGGTGGTTTCTTTTGTCTAACTAAATTTGCCAATAGTTGATCATTTTTCTTGTCATGGTCAAAATATTTACATTCCATGTGGCAGGCTCTTCTAGGGTTTGGCAGAAAAATTATTTTCTGGGTTTTCCTCATTTTTTCAAAGCCTAGAAAAAGTCTAGAGAATGACTTTTGTAAAACAAGATAATTGTTCTTTCAGCTCTCTTCAGACATCTAGCAGTGTATGGTACATTGTAGGTGCCTAATAAATGTTTATTTACTGACTCTCAATGCTGGTTGCATAGCTAGTGAATGTTAGAATCATTTATAAGCTTCTATGGTTACTGCTGACTCTTTATCAGCTAAGGTAGCAAGGTTGGAAATAAGAAATGGAAGTGAGGTGGTATAATGGATAGCTCACTGGGCATGGAAAAAGAAGACTCATGTTGCTGAGTTCAAATCCAGCCTCAGAAACTTGCTAGTTGTGTGACCTTGGGCAAGTCACTCAACCCTGTTTACCTCAGTGCCTCATCTATAAAATGAACTGGAGAAGGAAACAGCAAGCCACTCCAGTATCTTTCCTAAGAAATCCTCAACTGGAGTCACAAAGAATTCCAGTTGGGGCAGCTAGGTGGCACAGTGAATAGAGCACTGGCTCTGGAGTCAGGATGACCTGAGTTCAAATTCGACCTCAGACACTTGACACACTTACTAGCTGTGTGACCTTGGGCAAGTCACTTTACCCCAACTGCCCTGCCTTCCCCCCTCCAAAAAAAAAAAGAACTCCAGTACTTTTTCTTTGCCAAGAAAACCCTAAATGGGGTCACAAGACTGAAATGACTCAACCACATCCATAACAACAACCATAATAACAACCACCGCCACAACAAATTTTGCCGGTTTTACTCCTTAGTTCTGTATCTATCACCCGGCCAATTTATAACCTCTTATTTTTAGGCTTTTCTCCCCTCTTAAAATTTTTTGCTCTAAAATTCATATCTATCCTTTGACGATTCTTTGGTACAAACCCCCAAGAAGGACAAAGACTAAAAGAAAAGTCCTGTACACACGAAAATATTCATAGCAGCAAGAATCAGTAAATTTTATTGCATATATACATATATATTTGTATGTATGTATGTATGTGTGCATATATATGAGAAAACAGCACAGTGGCCAAGTGAAATGGTGGGAAGTGATGGCCAAGGAGGGATATTTTTGGTTTGGAAAATTCCAGGGTTGTTCTGGAGCATTTTTTCATATTGGGTTTCTTTCCTAAGAACTACTTGTTCAAATCCTGAGACCCGCAAAGCATGTTGTATAGCTTCTAGATTCCACTGACTGAACTCCCTGTTTTTTAATGGGACCAAATAGTTTTGAGAATTACAGCTCTGTAGTATAAATTGAGGCACAGCTAAGCCCCCTTTGTTCTTATTCTTTTCATCATTTCAAAACAATGGAAAAAATGCTCCAATTTATTAGTAATTGGAGAAATGCAAATTAAAGCAATTTTGAGATTCTGTTTCATATTCATCACATTAGCAAAAATTAACAAAAAAAGGAGGAAAATGATAAATGTTGGAGGGGCCAGGGGGAAACAGGCATATAGATGCACTCTTGGTGGACCTGTGAATGGGTACAGCCATTCTGGGAAGCAATTCAAAATTAAACACAAAAAGTTACTAAGGAGCCCTTTTACCTAACTATACCACTGCTAGGCCTCTACTCAAAAGGAATCAAAGAAATATGAATGGGTCTTACACGGGAAAAAGTATTTATAGCATTTCTTTTTTGGTTATGGCAAAAAACTGGAAACTAAAGGGATGGCCATCAATAGAACAATGACTGGATAAGTTATGGCATATGAATGTGATGAAACATTGTGCTCTAAGACATTAGGAAATAGATGATTTCCAAAAGACATGGAAATATTTGTATGAACTAATACATGAAGAAGTAAACAGATGTACATGTTTGTATACAGCCAATGGGAAAATTTGTTTTGCTTAACTATGCATATTTGTTAACAAGTTTTTTTTTTCTTATTTTTTCTTCAGTGAGGTAGGGGAGGAGGTGAGAAAGAAAAAATAGATGTCTGTTCATTTAAAAGAAACAATTAAAAATAAAGAAGCTGGGTGGGTGCTGCAGATTAGCTAGTACCTCCGAGCTTTGTGTTATCTACAAATTTGACAGATATATAACTATACTTTCATCTAAATCACTGATAAAAATGTTAAACAGTCCAGAGCCAAGTGTTAGTTTCTGGTACACAGAATTGGAGACCTCCCTCCGGGGTGACATTGCATACAGTAAAGACCACTTGAACTGAAGGGAAAATAGATGAGAAATTAAGAAAACAGATCACAAGCTTGGCTCATGACATAAAAGTGATGAGGTATGGGGGTGGGGGATAGCCTTCTATTATTTGGACATCTGCTGGAGAATCCTGTCCTCCAAAAGCAGAGCAGTCAATAATTTATTGACTTATCTTAGTGATGATTTTGTCTTTCAAAAAGTAGAGAAAACAAGGAGGAAACATTTGTGTTCTTCTCCAAAACAAGGAGGGCAATAATTGGAATCTTTTAGGCAAGTAGTACTCACTCTTCCCATAAGTAACTGTGAGATAACATATCCCTCCTGTGCTGAGGAGGAGAGTTATGCTATTTGATCAAATGGTTTTTGTTTTTAAATAATGTTTACTGGCAAAAGGTATATGTAGTGGGGGCTGGGAGACAGCTATGATTTAGAGTGGGTGCTGACCCACAGAATGTCTCCAAACCTATATTAAGGGCCAGGTGCTACACAAACAGCACCCATCTTCAGAATACAAAGTCCCTTACAGACATTTTCTTATTCAACTTCATCAGGTCCCTCTGCTGATCTATTTTACTAGCTTAAAGTGAAGTTTTCCCCAGAATGTTAGTAACAAATAAAAAGCAGAATCAAGCTTCCTAACCTACACATAAATGCAGTCTGAAGAAATATCCAAGTCCTGCAGGATTCACACAAGATAATATTATAGACATCATCATTGGGTAATTTAAATGAACTGCAGCTTGCCAGCTGAGGGTGAGCGCTACCCTGACCTCTGGAGGGCTTTTCCAGCCGAGGAGTCTTTGCTAATTATTCTCAGAGTAGCCTCGCACTTATTAAGGTCTTTTTTTCTCTAGGGTTCAAGGTGATTTACTGATACTGGTGATCTCATTAATACAACAAACCCTGGAGACAAGTATGATCCCTGCTTGTTTGTTTTAAAAAATACTTTTTAAAAATCAAGACAAATTAAGATAGAGAGGGGAACAGTCTTGTGGGATCGGTAGCAGTTAGACTGATCTTGAAATAGGTAATAGTGAATTCAGTGTTGCAAACTGTGAAGAAAAGAAGAAAAACTTACCTAGGTGTCAAACCAGGTCCTTGGGGGGAGATGCTGGAGAATCTTCCCTGGACTCAAAGTTCTCTCCTCTATTTCAAACTTAGAATTTGGGGAGACTGCAGGGCTTAGTATAAGCTCCTTGAAAGACGTTGATAGAAGCGCCCACCCTCCTACTCCCCTTCGTAGCATCTGAGACAGAGCTTGAAGGGAATTTAGCAGCCCTATTTAGCCCAACCCTTTCATTTTGCAGATAAGGAAATCGAGGCATGGCATCACAAATTTAGCGCTGCATGGAAGTGGGGCCATTAACTCCAACCCCATTTATTTTGACCACATCATATATTAAGAGCTACACGGGATATTTGAAGCCAACACTATTCACTTTGCAGAGAAGGAAACTGAAACACAACTGATTCGTCCAGGGTCACAAACCGAGAAAAATGAATGCGGCAGGATTTGAACTCAGGTTCTTCCGCCTCCAATACCCTACGAACTACAGCCTGTTCGCTCTCTTACCACAAAGAATCTTTGTGCTGAAGGAAACTATGGACAGGAGGGAAAATGTACACAGCGCAGGCAGCTCACAAACGTCCATCCAAGCACACACGCGCGCGCGCACAAACACACACAAACACACTCCCAGAGCGCTGGGAGGGAGGAGCGTGGCCATAGAGGCAGGAGAGGAGGTGGGAGGGGGTGGGAGAGGAGGAAGAGGAGGGGGAGGGAGAGGAGGGGGAGGGAGGGGGACGCTCTGACACCCAGTGTGCACAGCCTAGCGAGGAGAAAGAAGGAGGCGGAGAAAGCAGGCAAAGGCGCCGGTCGCGGTCGCCCCCAAAGCACCGGCTGGAGAGTTGCGGTCCGAGAGCAGGGAGCGACCGCTGGCCCCGGACAGGACCCCGGCGGGCCCCAGTGGGAGGGAAGGAAGGAAAGGATAATGCCACCGCTGCTGCTGCTGTCAGCCCGGGAGCCCGAGGAGGAGCGTTGACTCGAGCCTGCCATGGACCCGAAGGCGGGCGGGGGCGAGGAGGAGGAGGATGACTGTGTGGACTCGGGAGCTGAGACCGGCGGGTGAGGAAGGATGGGGGGGATACGGATCTCAGAGCTCAATTGGGACGCCGGGGAGAGCGAGCGCGCAGGCTCAGCTGCAGCTGGGGATGTGAAAAGGGGGGTGGCAGGGGCTACTCCAAGCTCCGTGGGGGAGCAGGCGTCAATAGGGCGAGGGTCGGGGAGGCGGGGTCCCCCATCGATCCCTGGACCCCTCTATTCCACCCTGGGAGGGGAGAGCTAGAGTGGAACAGGGAGAGTTTGCATGTGGGTGTTACCTTGCTCTCCCTGCTGGGTGTAGATCAAGCACCTCCATGGAAAAAGAACAGTCTTTCTGGACAAGCAGAAGTTTTAGAGGGCTGGGAGGCAGTTCCTAGGGAAGGAGGACCCCAGGGCCCAAGCTGAAGGGAAGAGGGGCTGGGACCTGCTGGCCAGGGCCTGGGGATAGGTGAGCCCTCTTGTGTTGGGGGAGAGTCTAGGAAGGGGACGGAGAGCTCTTTTACTGCCCCCTCCACTACCCACCTCCAACCATTCACCTCCATCATCCCCCCTCCCCTGCCCCTGAACCTCTACCAAGAGGGGATTAAGATGCTGCTGCACTTGTTGCTGCCCTGGGCTGGCGTTCTTCTTACCCACGCTATTCAATTCTGTCTGGGATGTTTGGATTAGGGTTAGAAAAGCCTGCTCGGATCTGGCATACACACACACACACACTCACACACACACTTCCGTGTTTGTGTGGATGTATATATGTACAGTTCTATGTATACGTACATGTTGGGTGTTTAGATACTACAAATCAGGGTATTTTTTGTTTCTGTCTGGCTTTAGTGCAGACTTCCTGGCCATACAAACCTTGCCCCCCCCACACCTCAATTGAATCATTAGTGTCTCCCTCCCTTCCTGAATCTCAGAGTCTCAACTTTTGAGATAAAGAGGAGGTGGGTAAACCTAGTACAATACACTTTTGATTATTTAAATGACATATTATTTCCTATCAGTCAGCAAAATAAAATAATTAGCTCAAAATATCAGTAGAAGAATAATTACTCTTTTCCGAAACACCACTGTTTTCCTGTGTAGGACAAAAGGCTGAATACTCCTGCCAGTGCTTCCTACCCAATTCCTATCTCGGGCTGGACTTCCCAGTGCCTCCCCTGCCCAGTCCTCAGGATACAGCTACCGACCTGGGGTGACCTGGAGGGGAAAGGGTGGCATCTCTTCTGGAGATGCCTTGAGGGACAGAGATCTACTTTTGAGTCCAGTCATTTCCAAGCTAGAGAATGAACCTGGAGTCATTTAGGACTCATTCTGGAGTTTGGCTGAACTGCAGGATAGACCTGAGGGAGTTCTTAGAGAGTACAGGACTTAGAATGGAGCAGTGGAGTTGAACTAGCTTGGGACTAAAAGGTCTTCTTGGACATCCCCATCCCAAAGCTGAGAAATTTAACCATCATGGTATTGACTTTGCTGGGAACTTTCCTGTTAGTGTTCAGTTTGGGCTTCAAAAGCTAATTATAATCCAAAGCGGCAATATAATTTCTAATTTTCAACCCTTTTGTTATTTTTGTAAATTTGTGAAGTTTATCAACTTTTATTTTAGGATTTTTGTTTTCCACCTCCTATAACCTGGAGTGTGAATCCAAGAAGCCGTAATAAGCAACCATTCTTACTTGGTTCAAACCTCTGACATTTCCATTTACTTCCAATTTGTAATTTCTACTTAAAACAGATAAAAAAGACTTTAGCTAGGCTGGTGGAAGGCATTGACCCAGATGGTGACATTATCCTTTAGACTTAGACAGTCAGCAAGACATCTGCTTATGTCTGCCAGCAATGGGCTGTTAATGCTGATGGTTTTATGGAGCTCTTTAGAGCCTGTGGTATTAAAACTGTGACTGCCACAGTGCAGGTTTGAGTGAGGAATTTTTATTTTCAATATCATCCTTAAACTTTGAGGAGAGAAGTAAAAGAGATGGCTCTAAGTAAGATATCATTAGTTATATTTATTGCATTGTCTGATCTTTGACACATAGGCTTTATTTTCTCCTCTTTTAAATGAGCATTTGCATTTAAATCTTAGTTTTGTCACCAAAAGAGCTATTTCTAGTTCCTCTATTTTTTTTTTCAGTTCCCTGTCACAAAGCAAATTCCTTTTGCCATATCTACCCTTTACTCTTCTCTCCAATATTTATTGTCCACTTCAGAATTCAAGTCTGTTTTTCTGGTATCTCAGTCAAGAAAAGACAAAATTTGTTAATTTGGGGGTTGAGTTTAGGGGGATTTGCATCCTGAAAGCTTTCTTACATAGTTTCCTGGAGGCCTGTGACTTCAGTCCCTCTGGTGTGAAAACTTCCTCCTCCAGTGAATCAGTAACCCATCTATTATACATTTTTAAAGAGTGTGATTTGCCCATGTTCATACAATTCATGTGTCAGAACCGAGTCTTGAATTATAATAAATACTGCCACTACCTCTGGAAAGAGACTGCCCTATCATTCCACTTAATGTTTTTGTGACTTCTCAGACCATAACTTCATGCCTTGGCCATCACTTCACTATATATGTTGTCTCTCCCACTAAATATAAGATCCTTGATTTCTCTTTCATTTGTAATCTTTTTCTTTCTCACTCCTTCCATCTTCTGCCCTTCAATGAGACATGGCTCCCTCCTGATGACATGGCTTCCCTCACCACCTTTTCCAGTACTTGCCTTACTTCCATATCCCCATAATTCAGTGTTAGTAAATCAGAATTCTCTTAGCTCATCATTGTCACTTCTAAGCAACTTTTCCCCTTTTGAGGTTCATGATTTCCAAATGTATTACCATGCCAGATACTGATGGCTATTCTTGCTTGACCCCCAGATTATTCTGTTTCTTTCTTCAATGAGTTCACTGTTTGGCTTATAGACTTTCTTACCTTCTCATCTCCTCTCATACTAGGGGACTTCAGCATGCATATTGATATCCCTTCAGGTACCTTAACTTCCAAGTTACTCAGTTTTATTGTTTCTATGTTCCTTTACTCCATCTCAAATACAGATGATCAAACCCTTTATTTTGCCATCACCCAGAAAGGTTCTACTTTCTTCTTCATAGCTCCTGAAATTCTTTTCTCTGAGAATAGTCTTTAATTGTTCCATCTTTTCCTATGCTTTTTAACTGCCCCCCTATACACACACACACACACACACACACACACACACACACACACACACACACACACACACTCTACTTTTTCTGCTCACTACGACCTCCATGCCCTGCCCCTCTCAGCTCTTTTTCAGGGGATCATCCTTGTGTTAGCTATACCCCCCTTCTTTCCTTCTCTCAGCCCCTCCCTTGCTTAACCAACTCTTAGGTGTGAACTGAATGGTGAATAACTCTTCCCTATCCTCTATCTTTGAATCCCTTTCCTACATGTCCTTTTGCTGATCATGCCTTACCAAATCCCAACCTCTTTTGAATCTCACTGTCTACCTCCTTAATTATTCATGTGCTGCTGAATGGAGCTGAAAGAAATCATTAAACTATGCAGATGGATTTTTCACATTTTTGTTATCTAATCTCAACTGGGCCCTCACTGCAGCAAGTCAAACATTCTGTTCTCTACAACAATCGTTTAAACCTCCTCATCCCTCCTTAAGCTTCCTACCCTCTCTACTGATGATTTTAATTCAAATTTCACCAAAGATAGAGAGAGAGAGAGACCATTTGTCAAAATGTTCCATCTTCTCCACATCTTCTTCCATTACTACATCCTCTCAAGTCTCAACTGATGAGGTAGCCTTTGTCCCTAGCAAGGTAAATCCTAATGCCCTCAGTCCTATCCCCTCTCCACTTCTCTAGCAAATTTTCCCTACTATCATCACTCCTTCCTCACTAATTTTCAGTTTCCCTCTATCTACAGGCCCCTTCCCTTCTGCCTATAAACATGGCCATTCTCCTCATCTTTAAAAAAAAAAAACAAACCTCTCCCTGATCCTACCATCCCCACTAACATTTGTCCTATATTTCTCCTCCCAACTGTAACTAAACTCTTTGAGGATGATGCTTTCACTCATCACCTCTACTTTCTCTCCTCTCTCTTCTAAACATTTGTAATCTTGCTTCTGATTTCATTTATTCAGGAGAAATGTCAGTCTCCAAAGTTACTGATGGCCTCTTAATTGCCAATCTTAATTACTTCTCAATTTTTGTCTTTCTTGACTAGTGGTGCGGTGGATAGAGGACTGGGCTTGGAATTAGGAAGACTGAGTTCAAATACAACCTCAGACATTTACTAGCTGTGTGACAAGTCAGTCTTTGTCTTAGCTTCCTCAATTGTAAAATGAGGAAAATAATATCAACTTTATCTTGGAGTTGTTGTGAGAATCAAGTGCTAAACCATAATCTCCTTTTCTATCCCTCCCATATTTTCATCTTTTTGTATTACTATCAGAGCACCACCACCTTTCCGGACAACATTCAAACAGATAGAAAATAATGCTTGACACATAGTAGGTGCTTTTATTTATACTGTTTCCTTCCTTCCTTCCTTCCTTCCTTCCTTCCTTCCTTCCTTCCTTCCTTCCTC
>NW_027187281.1:481700-490376 GCF_028583685.1 Petaurus breviceps papuanus | reverse complement strand
GTTCCTTCCTTCCTTCCTTCCTTCCTTCCTTCCTTCCTTCCTTCCTTCCTTCCTTTCTTCCTCTCTATAGCCTTTGACATTGTCAATCACCTTCTCTTGGATACTCTCTCCTCACTAGGTTTTCATGATATTGCTCTCTCCTAGTTCTCTATCTATCTGGGGGCCGTCTCCAGTTGTCCATCTTACTGCTGGACCCAGCTGGCTCCAGAGGAGAAAGTGAGGCTGGTGACTTTGCACAGCCCTTCCTCATTTCAATCCAATTCACTTTCAAGTCATGCCATCACCTTCGTGATGTCATGGTCCTCTTCAAGAACAAAGGACAAACAACTGTCTATTCAACTATTCCTCAGTCTCCTCTGCCAGTACTTCATTCATGTCATCCTTGCTGTTTATGAATATCCCACAAGGCTCTTTCTGGGTGCTTTTTTATTTTCTGCTTTACATTATTTAACTTGGTGGCTTTATCAGCTCCCATGGATTCAATTATCATTTCTATGCAGCTGATTCCTAGATCTGTGTATCCATCTCTAGTCTCTCATTTGAGGTTGTCACCCATCTCCAACTGCCTCTTGGATATCTCAAACTAAAGACACTTCAAACTCGCCATGCCTGAAACAGACCCTATAATCTTGTCTCCTCCCTTTCCTCCCAAGAGCACCACCATTCTTCCAGTCATCCAGGCTCACAAATTTGGCATCATTGTTGACTTCTCACTCACTTGCCCCACATACCCAATCTCTTTTCAGACCTTCCTTCATGACATCTGACATCCATCTCTTTCTCTCCACTCATACAGAAACAACCTTAGTTCAGAACCTCATTACTTCTTGCCTGGGTTGCTACAGTGACTTTCTGGTTGATCTTCCTGCTTCAGGTCCCCCCCTACACACACATTCCAGTCCATCCTTGGCTAAACTGCCAAGGTGATTTCTGTTATAAAGTGTAGGTCTGACCTCGCCACTGCCCTGCTCTGGTGACTCCCTGTTATCTCTGGAATCAAATCTAAACTTTGGGATTTCAAGTCTTTTGTGTTCTAGCCCCTTATCTTTCCTGCCTTCCTATGCTTCTCTACTCTCTGTGCACTCTGTGATCAGAGACACTGACCTTGCTGTCCCTCACAGTCCATCTTTGACTTTGCCTTGTCATGGGCAGTCCCCTCAAAACCCAGAATGCTCTGCCCTCTCACCTCTACCTCCTAATTTCCTCGGCTGCCTTAAAAACTCAGAATAAAGTACACCTTCTGTAGGAGGCCTTTTGTGGTCTGTCTATTTCCCTACCCCCACTAGTTCCATCCCCTTTGAGGTTATCCTCCATCTACTCCCTGTAAATCTTATATGGTACCTAATCATTTGTGGAACAGCTAGATGGCACAGTGGATAGAGCACTGGCCTAGGAATTAGGAAGACTCATCTTCATGAGTTCAAATCTGGTCTCAGACACTTACTTATCCGTGTGACCCTGGGCAAGTCAATTTACCTTGTCTGCCTCAGACTCCTCATCTGTAAAATGGGCTGGAGAAGGAAATGGCAAACCATTCTAGTATCTTTGCCAAGAAACCCCAAATTTTTCATGAAGAGTAGACGGGACTGGACATGACTGAACAACACTGCCTAGTGGTTCATATGGTGTCTCCCCCATGAGAAGATTTGCTTCCTGAGGCCAGAGACTGGTGTCTTCTTGTCTAGTATCTTTATTACTTCGCACTACCTGACATGTAGTAGGCACTTGTTAACTGACTCACTGAGGGCAGAGAGTATCTCGCTTCAGTATTTATATTCCCAGTGATTAGCACAGTGCTTGGCACATGGTTACATACTTCATAAATGCTGTTCATTCATTCATTTTATTCATAAATGGCTTAACTATAAGGCCAAATAGAAGCATCTGGTGGCTCAGTAGATGGAGAGTTGGGATGGCGGTCAGGAAGACCTGAGTTCCACTCTGCTCTCTGACACATATTAGCTGTGTGACCTTGGGCAGGTCATTTAACCTCTGTTTCCTCAACTGTAAAATGGGGATGATAATAGCAGCTACTTTGGAGTGTTGTTGTGAGGATCAGAAGAGATCATCTTTATTTAAAAGTGCTAAGTACAATGGGATACATAGTTAGTGCTTAATAAATGTTTATTCCCTCCTGCTTCTCTTCCAAATCTCTATCTATATAATAATAACAGCTCACATTTTTCCAGCAGTGTAAAACTTATAGAGACATCCCTCAGTCTTTCTAGGCTTATTTACATTTTAGCCTTCGCACACATTGTGTTTTAACTAAACTGGCCTTGTTGCTGGTAAGTACACGTGACATTCTGTGTCCCATCTCCTGTGAGTGGAAAGTACACCCTCCTCCCCTCTGCCTCTTGGAATCTCTAGGTCATTTTCAGAACTCAGCACATGCCACCTTCCACACAAAGCCTTTCTGCATGCCCACAGCTGCTATCCTTCCACTCTAATAATTGTTGTTCAGTCATATCTGACTCTTTGTGACCTCATTTGGGGATTTCTTAGCAAAGATACTGGAGTGATTTGCTATTTCTTTTCCCAGCTCATTTTACAGATGAGGAAATTGAGGCAAACAGGATTAAGTGACTTGCCTAGGGTCATACAACTAGCAAGTGTCTGAGGCTTGACTTGAACTCAGGTCTTCCTGACTTCAGGCCCAGTACTCTATCCATTGTACCCCCTAGCTGCCCATATGGTAATATATCACCATAAATATGGATTATGATTAATCAGTTTGAATGAAAGTGACAGTTAAAAACCTGCCTTGTGTAGATGTAAAAAGAAAGCTATCAAAAAGATAGTATTTGTCTTTTCCTTGTTTAATACTCATTTGGCTTTTTCCCTATTTGCTCAGCAGCAAATGTTATAGATCAGAATAAACCAAGAAACATGTTATGACCAGTGTTACATATCCCGCTACCTATATCCTGTTAATTTGCTCAAATAATTGCACCCTTTCAGTCTTTAATTAATTCTTATGTTTTTTGCCCTGACATTCTTCTCTTTGCTTGGTATGGCCTCGCTGCTGCCCAACATATCCTTCAAGCCAAGACTGTAAGCAAGGCGGTATTCTTTGGCTGTAATTGATTTCGGTTGGAAGCCACAATTTCCCAAATCCACTTGAAAGCGAGCTTTGTACTTCAGCATGCTTTTTTAGTGCCTACGGCTGACAAGCAGACTGCTAGACAGTAGTAAACTATTTTAAGTAACTGAATCCTCTTAACAAAGGGACAGGCAAGATTGTTTTATATCTGCATAGAGGCAATAGAACAAGGGAGGCTTGGCTTTAAAATGGCCCTTAGTAAGATTTGTCCACTGAGCCGCCTTTCAAGCAGGGCTACACTAAGTGGATTCATTTCTTCAGACATCATAATCAAGCCTTGCAGACTCACCCCTTCACGTCATCCCTGAACCACTGAATCAGGGTCATACAGTGCCCTTTACCTATGGCTCCCCTCCAGCTGATGATATCATAGAACTGGGAGGTGAGAGCCAGGCCATGAATCTAGTGTTTTTAGAATGGGTAGATAAGAAAGAATAAACTCAAGAAACCGAGCCTGAGATAGATAGGAAGAAAGGCAGGGAAAAGTCATAGTATTTCTTCTTTCTGATCGAGAGAAGGTGATACATTTATTACTTACTGTAGATCTTTGTTTTCTTAAGCTCACCAAATTTACATAGTATCTGGGTGCCTGGACACTTGCTGAAAGTTAATACCAATGAAGTTTGTGCTGCAATGAGTGATATTAAAAATAAAGGCAAAGTGGCTCATCAGTTACAATCTTCAACTTTATGCCAATTTCCTGGGAAAAGAATATTTTAGGAAAATATAATTGGAAATTCAGAAATTAACCAAAAAACTCTACTATTTACTGTTTGTGCTCACCAAGTATGCATATCATATAAATGTAGGAGAAGGGGAAAAGGGTGATGGGGAGTTCCCAAGTCAATGGATGAGCTTACAAACTGCAATCTTTTGTGTGGGACTTGCCTAAGACACATAGCTACTGAGTGTCAAAGACAGGGTTTGAATCAGTCTTGATTTCAAGACCAGCACTCTATCCATTGAGCTAAACTGCCTCATATCTCTGTATGGACAAATAAATGTAATTTAGTTCCATCTACTAATTGCATCACCATGGAGTCAATCAGTCCTAACTTTCCAGGCCCTGTAGTGTTGAGTTGAGAGTAGGTTATGCCCTACTGGAGACGTCTCAAGAGGCTCCTGAGTTAGAAGCTGGCCAGAGCGAGAGGTTCTGATACAGCATCTAGCTGATGTTTCTATCTATCTGTATGTCTGTCTCTGTGTTTATATGTATCTATGATGTATGCATGTATGTGTGCACACATGTTATATATGTATGTGTGGACATACAAATCATGTGTGCACATATACTGTGTGTATGTGTGTATACACATATTGTTTGTGTGTGTTACATATGTGTACATGCACAAATATATGTATGTGTTCACGCTTACATATATATGGGTATATGCACACATTATATATGTGTGTGTGCATGCACACCTACTATGTATGTATGTGTGTACGCAGTATTATGTATCTATATGCATGGAAATGTGTTTGCATATATTATGCACACATATGCATGTATTATGTGTGTGCGTATATTATGTATGTATATATTATATATTTATATGTGCATACACATTATGTATGCATGAGTGTATGCACACAGATTGTGTGTTTCTATGTGTATACACACATTATGTATCTATGTATGTATGTGTAGGTATAAACATATTATGTGTGTATGTATGTATATGTGTATATACACAGTGATGGTTCTAAAGTGCAACCATACCACTTTGCTATCCATAAAATGTGTCCCACACAAAACTTGTGAAATATATTAATCAATCAATAAACAAGCATTGATTAAGTGCCACTGGGCGCCAGGCATCATGCCAGGTGCTGAGGGTGCAAAGTCAGAAATGAAACAGGCCCTGCTGCATCCAAATCCACTGAGACTAACTGGAGATGAATGGGGCGTGATAAAGGGTGAGCACTAGCTCTGGAGTTATTAGACGTGGGTGCAGACCCTGATCACTTATCACCTGGTAAGCCTAGGCAAGTCGTGTTACTTTGGAAGGCTTCAGTTTTCTTACTTCTAAAATAAGGGTGTTTGATTCCAAAGGAATTTCAGTTCATTCTAAGTCCTATAATTATGCTAAGTCCTCGCAGCTAGGTGGCGCCGTGGATAGAGAGTCAGACCTAGAGTCAGGAAGACTCATCTTCCTGAGTTCAAATGTGGCCTCAGACACTAGCTGTGTGACCCTGGGCAAGTCACTCAACTGTTTTTTTTTTTGCCTCAGTTTCCTTATCTGTAAAACGAACTGGAGAAGGAAATGACCAACCACTCCAGTATCTTTGCCAAGAAAACTGCAAAAGGGGTCATGAAGAGTCAGACTAAAGAACGACTAGACAACAAAATGATTATTATATTGTTATATATGTTAACCTATCACATGTACAATCTATTACATCCTCTCATGTCCTTTGGCACTAGTCATTTCAAATGAGAAAATTAAAAAATTATTAAACATTTGATTACACAATTGTTATAGTATTTTATCTCTAGTCATTAACCATCTTAAGGATCTTACTATCTTAAACTAATAATAGAATTAGCCAAGTAGATTTGTCATCATGCCCAAGCATTTGCAAAAGTGGACATTCTTTGAATAAAATCTTGCATTTGTATTTTTAAAGTGTTTATACCTGAGATTGTGTTATAACTAAGTGGCATAACAGGAAAGCTGAGCTCTTTTCTCCACTTTTCCCTAGTTGACTGTGTAACCCTGGGAAAATCACTTTGTCCTTTTTTGGGTTTCAATTTCCATATGCATTAAACAAGGTAATTGGACTAGATGATCTTCAAGATTTCTTCTGTTTTTCAAATTCTACAATTACTAAAGAATTTTATTTGATAAGAGAAAGCCAAATGCTATTTTCCTTCCATTCTTTTCTACTGGCATTATGTTCTCTGTTAGATCATTTAAATAAGCAATAGGAATACTTTCCAAAATATTTTTAGTTCAGTATCTTTTTTTAAATTGGAAAGAACTATGACATTTTAGCTTTTGACAGCTGTAAAGTTCAGAGAGTATAATGGAGTACACACCAGTAAAAATAAGAAGAATACATCAATTCATCCTAATGCCTTTGTCATTGAATTGCCTGTCTTTAGCTAATTAACAGGGCTGACTTGGGATCTATGAAGAATGGAGTGCTTGTTGTAGGCCTGAGTGCATGTCATAATGGAGAGAGTGTAGGACCTGGGGGGTCAAGAGACCTAGTTTAGAACTGTGACTCAAACATCTGCCAGATGTGACAATGGGAAAGCCATTTCACTTCACAAGCCCTCAGTTTTCTCATCTGTAAAATGGGAATAATATTTCTACTATTTACCTTACAGGGCTCTTGTAGGGAAAGTATTTGATAAATCATATAGTATAATAAGGATGGCTCAACATAACAATTTATGTAAATGATCTTGCAAGCCGAACCAAGGAATTAGTAATTTAGCCCCATACCTAGAGAAACCTTGTAATATAACCTGTGTCCAAGACTCCAGGAATGTGATTCACAGGGTCATTGGTTTAGGATTGTAAGGGACCTGAAAAGCCATCTAGGTCATTCCCCTCATTTTACAGTGAAAGGGTCTCCCATCTCCCTTGAAGGCAGCAAGGATTACATTGGATTCAGGGCAGTCTTTTTTTTCACCTTACCACAAAAAGGTAAAAGATTCAAAGGAATCATAGGAACTCATAATTAACCAATACATTTCCCTTCCTTTTCCATTTCTTTTTTCTCCAAGGTCCTAAAGCTATCTAAACTTATGACATGCCATGATTTGGACTCTGACCTCAGAAAGAAAGTGAGCTTGAAAGTGGTAGAACATTACAGCTTTTCTTGAGCTCTACAGGTGCCTATGCCTTATGGTACTACTCTAAGGGCTTGGATCCCTCTGGGAGGGAAACACATTTGGGAATGCTAGACATGTAATCTCACTACATTTTGAATCTGAGCTATCCAAATAGCGCACTGTGATAAAGATGCAAAATCCACATCCCTTACTCTCCCATTTTGTGTCTTTAGTCCTCCAAAATCAAATACACTCCTCCACTTCCCTCCTTTTCCTTCCCCTCCCCTCCTATTCCCTCCCCTCTCCTCCCCTTTTCTCCTCTCCTCTTCTTCTCTTGTCTTCTCCCCTCTCCTCCTCTCTTCTCTTCTTCTGTCCTCTCCCCTCCTTTCTTTTCCTTTTCCTTCCCCTCCCCACCCCTTCTGTCTCCTCTCCTCTCTTCTCTTTTTCTCTGACTAATACTTCTTAGATTATTCTCTTAGTTTCCAAAGAAGATCAGATGCCTGAGATTTTGAACCTGAAGTAACCATCAGGGCAACTTCCAAGACACGTTATCTATGAAGTGTTTCCTCTTTTAACTAGGAAACTAGGATGCAGGAATGACTTCCTCTAGGAACTCCACTCTTAGGTCTTGTGGGTGAGCATATCCTTCTGTCACAAGGAAGTTCTTGGGTGAGAAAGAGGATCCCCTCCTTCCTGCTGAGCTCTCAGAACTTCTCCATCAATAAGACAAGAAGGAAAAGGGATGAGAAATTTTGTTGGTTTCTTTTTATAGAACAACCTATAAGGAGGGTTCCTTCCAATAAGGGTTCCTTTTTGCCAAGAGTCCAAGTCAACCAGTTTATCCTGCAGCCTGTTATTAAAACGTATCCCCTAAGACAACACTTCTTAAAACTGTGGGTCGAGACCCCATGTGGGTCTCGATCCACAGTTTAAGAAGTGCTGAAGAGGTCTCAAGTGGAGAAAGTTTAAGAAACCATGCTCTAAAGGAGGGGTTCTTAATCTTTTTTGTATCATGCACCACTTCTGCAGTCTGGTAAAATTTATGTATCCCTTCTCAGGAAAAAAATATGAAATATGGTTATCAAACTACTTTCAAAAACAAGTTCATTGGCACCAGGTTAAGAACTACTCTAGAGACGTGTCTATATGCTTAATAAGGAGATGCAATCCAAAGTCCTAATGAAAGGCTTACTGCAGGCAAGCTAATCAGATTGATTCATCATCAAGTATTTATTAAGGATCTGTTATGTGATAGAGATTGGGATACAAAGAACAAAACAAAATACTTCTTGCCTTCAAAGAGCTTGCATTCTATTGGGGAGAAGCAATACCTAAAAATAAATCTAAAATACATGTAAAGTTGGTTAAATGGCAGCTAGGTGGTGTAGTAGAAAGAGCACTGTGCTTGGCTCTCATCATCCTTGTATCAGCAATGCCATATTCACAATGCCTATAGAGATTACAAATATGCTGATATAATTATCCATCACAAAATACGTCAGGTTTGCCATTTGGGGAAATAAACTAGAAAATTTATTAAGATACCAAAAGACTGAGTCCAAAAACCAGAAAGTGAAAGCCATCAGAGTAGTTATGACATTGGCACAGGTAGATAAAGTAGAAAGCACCCACATTTTCAAGCCCTCAAAACAGAACAGGCTACCTCAGGCAAAGGTCCTCCTCTCCCCACTCACAGCAACCACCCAGCGCGCTCCCAGCAGCTCTGGCCTCTGGCAGTCCTCAGCAGGAGTCCCAACTCAAAAAAAAAAAAAAAAAAAGGCAACTG
>NW_027187281.1:381155-476700 GCF_028583685.1 Petaurus breviceps papuanus | reverse complement strand
TTTTTTTTTTCTCTTGCTCTGCTATGTCAGTACGTCCATGGGGCATGGGAGATCTTTAAATCCCATAACCCTTACAATCCTGAGTACAGATTTGGCCGTGTGACTCTGGGCAAGTCACTTAACCCTGTTTGCCTCAGTTTCCTCGTCTGTAAAATGGGCTGAGAACGAAATGACAAACCACTAGAATAAAACTCCAAGTAGGACCACAAAGAGTCAGACATGACTAAAATAACAGCAACAACAGGTTAAAGATCATTTTCAACTACAACCAATGGAATCCACATAGGCCTCCTATAGGAAGGGGCACTTGAGCTGAGCTTTGTAGCAAACTAGGGATTTTATAAGTAGTGCATTTCCAGGTATGGAGGCCAACCTATGCAAAGATCAAAGATGGCTCATCACATACAGGGAATACAAGAGAATTTTTTGTTGCTCAGTCACTTTTCAGTCATGTTTGAGTCTTGGTGACTCCATTTAGGGTTTTCTTGGCAAAGATGTTGGAATCGTTTGCCATTTACTCCTCCAGCTCATTTTGCAGTTGAGGAAACTGAGGCAAACAGGGTTAAGTGTCTTTCCCAGGGTCACACAGCTAGTAAGTGTCTGAAGACATTTGAACCTCCAGGCCAGGCATTCTAATCAGTGTACCACATAGTGGCCCCAGCAAGAAAGTAGACAAGTTTAACTAAAATGTAGAGTGTGTGAGGGAGAAAAACATGCAAAAAGCTTTCTAATGTAAGCTGGAGTTGGATTGTAAAGGGTTTTTTAAGTCAAACAAGGAACAGCCTTTATTAACTACCCACTTGCCCCAGTTAATTATTAGTAGTCCCTGACAATCAAATAGCAATGCCTCTGGGTGCACTGGTCTACAGCCTCGATTCTGAGGAGCTCTCTGGAGCTGTAAGAAGGCGGCTCACTCGATGCAGGAACTGCTGTTTTGAGGATTGCTTTCCCCCAGAGCTGTCTATGCATGGAGTCCACTGTAGTGTACATGAGACATCCCCAAATCAACAATCCTTGTGAGAGTCTGTACCTCTCATAGCTGATGGCTCTTGAGCTTACACTCACCCCCACTCCATCCCCCAAAAACACATGATCATACAAAGTTCCTCTAGGCTCATGCCTACTACTGCTTGTCAGCATCTCTCTCTGTCTCTCTCTGTCTCTGTCTCTCTGTCTCTCTGTCTCTCTCTCTCTGTCTCTCTGTCTCTCTGTCTCTCTCTCTCTCTCTATATATATATATATACACATATATATGTATATATATACATACACACCAACCTACATATATATGTAAATATATATACACATGTGTATCTATCTATATATATCACACATTTATGTAGTGTTTTAAGATCCTTATAACAACCCTGGGAGATAGGTGCTATTATTATCCCCATTTCATAGATGAGGAAACGGAGGTAGGCAGCTGTTAAGTTACTCACCCAGGGTCTCACAGCTAGTAAGTGGGTGGATTTGAGCTCAGGTGTTCCTGACTCCAGGTCCAGTGCTCTGTAGACTACTCCACCTTTCCTTTTTTTTTTTTTTTTGAGGAAAGCAAAACTAAAAAAGAAAAATGAAACTATAATCTTACCTTAGGAAAAAAAGACTATAAATGAAAAAAGAAAAGAAAGGCTTTCCCTTCAAAAGAAAAAGCGTTTGAGGATTGCTAGGGAGTCCAGCAACCCCCTTTCTATCGACCTGAATTGAGTAGGAATTCCTAGAAGACGTACTTGTGTCAGACAGTCTTGAGGGTTGTCTCTTGGGCACACACTATACCAATGTAAACATTTTAAGTCTCTGAAACAAAATCAGAACCAAAAAATCAATCCTGGATGAACTGTTTTCATTCACATTATGTTAAGGGGAGTAATTCAGCTGCAATGGCAGCTCATACAACTGAGGTTCAGGCTTGGAGGATACCCTGAAACATCATTGAGTCTTAACCCCATTGCTTCAGTCCTCTTGACAGGATGTTAATAAGCATATCCATACCTGCTACAGTCACAAGTCCCAAAGACTTACCACCCTCTAAACTCATCAAAGTGATCAATTGAGCCCCCTGGATGATCCCGGATATAAACCACATATTCATAAACCAAGTTCCAGATTGGGCACAACTTCAAATCCACACCCAAAGAATAGGAATTTAATGGAGATGAAATCATCAAGGATCCTTAGTCAGGTTTCCTTTCTCAGAGAGACAAATTCTTGAGCAGTTTTTCAGTGTGGATGCTTGCAATTGGCAATTTCATACCAGGTTTCACATCACCTCTCTCTTCCCATTACCTCTCTGGGATTTTTTACTGAGGTGAAATATGTCAGTGTCCTCCTTCATTGTGCCAAATGACCAAAAACACAACAGTGGTACCTACTTTCTGCTGCCAAAGTAGAAGGTGCCACTATGAAAGATTTCTTCTGGCACTACAACTCACGCTACAGTGGTATAGGAATGTTTATAAGGTTTGTGCTTGTGTTTTATATTGATACATGTCTGTTTCTAATATTACTGTGCTGTAGTTTTACATATCAATAGAGGCAGTTGGCATGGTGGTGAAAAGATCAAATTAATATTACCTTGAGTTTCTTTATATTATGAGTTATCTTTCATACTGGTAGCCCCTGGAATGCTTCTAGGACATCTCTTTGTTATCTTTAATACCCACAGATTAATGTGGTACCATCCCCAAAAGATATGTCTACTCTCCTTGCCTATCCTTGTGCAATTAGGGAAATTTTTCTCTCTTCCAAGGATATGACAAGTCTGATAGTTTTGATCCCCTAGCTAAGATTACAAAATGCTGGATGTATCCCATAAAACAATGAACATTTCTTAATTGTCAGAGTGGGGTGGTTGCTAGTCCCATGTGGGTGGAAATAACAAGAAAATAGCAGTTTAGTGACTTCTATTGCATAATTATGATGAATGTTCACACATCAATCAATCAATAATCATTTATCAGGCACTAGCTATGTGCCCATCACTATTTGAAAAACCAGGGAATACAAAGATGAAAGTGAAATAAATGGGGCCTGTAGTCAGGGAGTTTACATTCTCATGGGAGAGATGACATGTGGACATGTAAGGATATACAAATTCCATAGCAAATGAATACTAGGTAGGTTGGGGAGGGCGTATACCAGTAACTGGAGAATGAGGAAATGGAGGTAGGCAGCTATTAAGTTACTCACTCAGGATGGGCTTCATGTGGAAGTTAGAGCTTGAACTGCAGAGTAAAAGCAGGAACTTGCTTAAGCCCCCACTTCAACCACCTCTAATACCTGTAAAAAATGACTCTAAACAGAACCCACAAAATGACAGAGTGAAACAAATCTCCTGCTGAAGGCAGCCTGACAGGCTGACAGGAAGGGTCTAGTGCACTGGTCTAGGAGCAGAGCACAGACCTGCATGGCCTACAATGGTACAGACCGTCCAGAGCAGACCTTAGGGGACTGAATCACTGGCAGCTGTGGCAGTTTCCAGACTTCTCAACCCATAAATGCCAAAGAGAAAGTTAAAGGTCAGTGGGGAGACTGTTGGACCTGGGTGAGAGAAGAGCACAGTCTGGCCCCTGCCCCTAGGGCGGCAGATGTAGTGGTGGCTGCAGCTGCTGCAATGGGAGCTGCTTCCAGAGCTTCAGGCCCACAGATGATGGGAGGATCAAGCAGCTGATCAGAGGGCAAATGCAGGAATCTTTTTGCTGGTGCTGAGGCAGGATTCTCTTCCTTTGCCCTGCTTGGACCTAGGTTGCAGTCTTGGGTGGCAGTCCTGGGGTGAGAAGCTCTGGCATGGCAGAGTTTGTGGTGGTTGTGGAGAGAGCATCCTCCTCACAGTTCTGAGGCAGGTGCCTAGAAGAAACTCTGACAATAGCTGTGCAAAACCCTTGAAATTTGGGACATAGCACTGTCCACTCTGGAAGCAGAGGTCTACTATGGCAAAGAGCTCAAAAGTCAAGTAGTTGGCTGGCAAGATAAGCAAACAGAAGAAGAGAAATCAAACTATAAAATCAGTTTTTGGTGACAAAGAAAATCAAAATATAGAACCAGAAGACAACAAACTCAAAACTCCTACATCAAAAGCCTCCAAGAAAAATATGAATTGGTCACAGGCCATAGAGGAGCTCAAGAAGGATTTTGAAAATCAAGAAAGAGAAGTAGAGGAAA
The DNA here is from genome assembly GCF_028583685.1 of Petaurus breviceps papuanus. Taxonomy (NCBI): domain Eukaryota; kingdom Metazoa; phylum Chordata; class Mammalia; order Diprotodontia; family Petauridae; genus Petaurus; species Petaurus breviceps. The sequence continues at coordinate 472,539 of NW_027187281.1, read as the reverse complement.
AATTGGGAAGAGAAATGAGAGTGATGCAAGAAAAAATCATGAAAAACAAGTCAACAGCCTGCTAAAGGAGATCCAAAAAAATACTGAAGAAAATAACACCTTAAAAAATAAACTAGCTCAAATGGCAAAAGAGGTCCAAAAAGCCAATGAGGAGAAGAATGGCTTCAAAAGTAGAATTGACCAGATGAAAAAGGAAGTTCAAAAGCCCACTAAAAAAAATAATTCCTTCAAAATTAGATTGGAGCAAATGGAAGCTAATGACTTTATGAGAAATCACGATATTATAAAACATATCCAAAATAATGAAAAAATAGGAGGCAATGTGAAATGTCTCATTGGAAAATATATCTAGGAAAGATAATCTAAAAATTATTGGACTACTTGAAAGCCATGATCAAAAAAAAAAGATCCTAGAAATCATCCTTCAAGAAATTCTCAAGGAAAACTGCTCTGATATTCTAGAACCAGAGGGTAAAATAGAAATTGAAAGAATTCACCAATCACCTCTTGAAAAAGATCCCAAAAAGAAAACTCATAGGAATATTGTAGTCAAATTCCAGAGTTCCCAGGTCAAGGAGAAAATATTACAGGCAGTCAAGAAGAAATAATTTGAGCATTGTGGAAACACAATCAGGATAATACAAGATCTAGTAGCTTCTACAGTAAGGGATCGAAGGACTTGGAATATGATATTCCAGAGGTCAAAGGAGCTAGGATTAAAACCAAGAGTCATCTACTCAGCAAAACTGAATATAATACTTCAGGGGAAAATATGGACATTCAGTGAAATAGGGACCTTTCAAACATTCTTGATGAAAAGACCAGAACTGAACAGAAAATTTGACTTTCAAAAATAAGAAGCAAGAGAAGCATGAAAAGGTAAAGAGGAAAGAGAAATGATAAGGAACATATTAAAGTTCAACTGTTTACATTGCTATGTGGAAAGATGATATTTGTAACTAATGAGACTTTTTTCAGTACTAGGATAATTGAAGAGAATATATATGTGTGTGTATACATATATACATATGTATAGGTGGATGTATATATGTGTGTGTATGTGTGTGTACATAGACAGAGGGCACAGGGTGAGTTGAATATGAAGGGATGATATCTAAAAAATAAAATTAAGAGATGAGAGGAATATATTGGGAGAAGGAGAAAGGGAGTAATAGAATAGGGTAAATTATCTCACATAAAAGAGGCAAGAGAATGCTGTTACAATGGAAGGAAAGAACAGGGTGGTGAAAGGGAATGAATCAGCCTTACTTTCATTGGACTTGGCTTAAGGAGGTAATAATATACACATTCAATTGGGTATCTTACCCTACAGGAAAGTAGGGGGGAATGAGATGATGGGGGTATGATAGAAGGGAAGATAGATTGGGGGAGAAAGTATTCGGAAACAAACAGTTTTGAAAAGGGACAGGGTCAAAGGAGAAAATAGAATAAATGGGGGACAGGATAAGATGGAGGGAAATATAGTTAGTCTTTCACAATATGACTACTATGGAAATGTCTTGCATAACTACACATGTATAAACTATATAGAATTGCTTGTCTTCCAAGTGGGGGGTGGGTGAGGAGGGAAGAAGGGAAAGAATCTGGAACTCAAAGTTTTAAAAACAAATGTTTAAAAATTATTTTTACATGCGACTAAGAAATAAGATATACAAGCAATGGGATATAGAAATCGATCTTGCCCTACAAGAAAGTAAGGGGGAAGGGGGAAAAGGGGGACATAAGAGAGGATAAACTGGAGGAAGAATATCCAGTATACTTGCCATCTTGGGGTGAGGGGGTGGGAGAGAGAGGGATAGAAAATCTGTAACTCAAAATCTTGTGGAAATGAATGTTGAAAACTAAAGATAGATAAATAAATTCTGGGGAAAATAATTAAATAAACAAATAAATAAGTAAATGTTTGATAGAATTCACTTGTAAATTAAAAAAAGAAAAGAAAATAGGATTTAAGAGAAGCAGAAGGGGGTGGGAGGTGGGGGAGTGCATTCCAGGCATGTGAGACAGCCAGTGCAAAGGTACCCAGATGGGAAGTCCAGGGTTGGGTATGTGGAACAATGGTTGAATTTTGTAAGAAGTCTGGGGTGGTAGGACAGAACTAGTCTTTGAAGAAATTTAAATGTTAAGCAGAGGAGTTTCTATTTGGCCCTCTAGGCATAGAGCAGAAGGGTGACCAGCACAGTGTTTTACAAAAATCACTTCCACGGCTGTATCAAGATAGATTAGAGAAAAGTCTGAGGTAAGGAGAAAACAACAATAAATAGTCCTGGCAAAAAGGTAACAAGGGCCTGAATTAGGGTGATGGCCGCACAAATGAAAAGAATAGAAATATCAGAGATCTTATGGAGATCAAAATGATGAGATTTAGCATCTGATCGTATGGAATGAATGAGAGTGAGGAGTTGACACCAAGACTTTGAACTTGAATGACTGAAAATATGGTAGGGCCCTTGATAGTAAAAAGGGGAGTTTGGAAGAGGAGTGAGTGGAAGCAGGGTGGATGATGAGTTGTCTTTGGCCATATTGAAATTGAGATGCTTATAGGACATCTAGTTGGAAATGTCCACTAAGCAGTTTGTGATGTAAGACAGGAGCTCAGGAGAGAGACAAGGAGAGAATATATAACTCAATCCAGGAGTAATATGCATAGAGATGGTAATCAGACCCATGGGAGTTGATGGGAGTCACAGAAAGAGTGTGGGGAAAGAAGAGAAGGCCTGAGACAAAGCCTTGGCAGATACATATAGTGAATGGATGTGCTGTGGAAATGTCAACGCTTACTACTTTTTGGAATTTAGTCTGATGAAACTTTAAATGGCAGATGACCGTTCCCAATATAAGCAGTTGTAATTTTGAAAATAAATATATAGATTTTAGTCTGATGAATGTTGCGTAAGACTAGATTCTAACACATACAGAGATGAATCATTAGGTGTAGTGGAAACAGCACTGGTTTTAGAGTTGGAAGCCTTGGTTTTAAATTCTGGTTTTGTGATTAACTTCATAGCTATATGATAATAGGCAGGTCACCAACCTTTTCTTTTTCTTTTCTTTTTTTAAAGTATTTATTTATTTTAGTTTTCAACTTTCATTTCCACAAGATTTTGAGTTCCAGATTTTCTCCCCATCTCTCCCCTATCCCAAGATGGCAAGCCTACTAATTACCCCTTCTCCTGGTCTGCCCTCTCTTCTGTCCCCCTCTATCCCTTTCTTACCCCTAACCCCTTACTTTCTTGTAGGGCAAGATCGATTTCTATACCCCATTGCCTGTATATCTTATTTCCTAGTTGCATGTAAAAACAATTTTTCAACATTTGTTTTTAAAACTTTTGAGTTCCAGATTCTTTCCCTTCTTCCCTCCTCATCCACCCCCTTTGAGAAGACAAGCCATTCAATATAGATTATACATATGTAGTTATGCACCTATCTTTTCAAAGACTGTTTCTCTATACACAAAATGAGGGGAATCTTGTTACCACACAAGGCTGTGTGCTTTGAAAGTGCTTTGAAAAGCCTAATGTGCTATATGAATGTGAATTATTGCTATTGTTTGGATAAATAAAAATTAGATAATACAACTATACTTATACTCATGTTTTTATATTTCAGGTCAGACTACAGCCATATGTCCTCTACCAGCAGTAAGTATCACTTGAAAAACCATTCTTCATTTTCTTAAAAATTATTCCTCTCCTTGTTTCTATCTCTCTAATGTACAGGTAGGACAGTGGAAGGACCACTGGATCTCAAATCAGAAGGCCTAGATACCAGTCACAAATCTGCCACCTGTTATTTGCAGGGCAATGGGCAAATCTGTTAACCTCTCTGAGCCTCAATTCTCTCATCTGTAAAATGGGAGTAATAATACTTGCACTGCCTTCTTCACACATTTGCTGCAAAGAAAACACTTTGGATATTCTAAATTACTATGTAAATGTGAGGTTACTATTTTATTAAAATAGTGTACAAACTATAAAATGTTCTATAAATGTGAGATATTATTAATAATGGTAAAAATAACAAGAATAATGCATCACTAGATTTATCATCCCAAAATCAAATGCTAAAGATCACACCTATGCCTTAAAAGTTCTTTGGCACAGGGGTGGCTAGGTGGCATAGTGAATAGAGCACCAGCCCTGGAGTCAGGAAGGACCTGGGTTTGGATCCGGCCTCAGACACTTAACACAAAATTAGCCGTGGGACCTTGGGCAAGTCACTTAACCCTAATTGCCCTCCAAAAAGCAAAAAAAAAAGTTCTTTGGTGGGGGAGATATTTAAGAGAATCTTAGGCAACATTGGAGTAAGTGGGAAAAATAATTGGAATTGGAGCCAGAAAAACTTTTTGCAAGTGAAAGGAATCAGAGCATCTGGATTTGAATTCTGACTCTGCCTCTTACTATCTGTGTGACTATGGACAAATCACTTAGCCTTTCTAGGTCTTAGTTTGCTCATCTATGAAATGGGGGTATTAGAGTAGACGGCTTCTAAATTTGCTTCTAGCTCTAGGCCTATGATCCTGTGACTTGATTGCAAGCCCTGGTCTCATTGTTTACTTTCTTTGGGTTATTGGAACTATATGAATTCCTTTATCTGATCACAATCATTCCACTTCTCTTTGTGCCTTGCTGTAGCAGCAAGCACCCTGGCGTCCTCAGGGTTTGCTGCCACCACAGGTTCTTGGATCTGCTTTGTTAAAGGAAAGCAACTCAAAATGGGTTAACAAGCTTACTTTAATCAGTCAAACATATATCGTTTACCTCGTTCACGGGAAAAAGGTCAGCACCCTGAACTTCAAAGTATACAGGCAGAATTATCAAGGCAGAAACAGATCAAGTGGACAGATTTCAAACTGTCCAACCATTACATCCATACCCAATCAACATCTGGGTTTCAACATCTGGGTTTTTCAAAGCCAGGGGGGCTCTGGACAACAGCTTCCCAGAATCCAGATCAAATCACAGAACACTTCTCAAAGTGAGCCCCCCAAAACAAAGCTACACATCAGGGTTTATATAGCCTTTTCCTGGCTCAGAGAATGTAACAACCTTATTGACTGACTGGCCAATCAAGAAGTATCTACTGAAAAACAAGCCTCCCGGGGCGGAGCCAAGATGGCGGAGTAGAAGCATGACCTTCCCACAGCTCCAGCTTCCACCCTCCCCAATCCATGTAAAAAGGGGACTCTAAACAAACTTTGGAGCTGCAGAACCCACAAAATGACACAGAGAAGCTAACCTCCCGCTGAGGACAGCCCGGCAGGCCGGCAGGAATCAGCCAGCGCAGCACTCTGGGCGCCGAGCCCAGCCCCACACCGAGGCTTTAGCCCCAGGGCGGGCCTGACCAGCCACCAGCCAGAGGGACTCCAGATCAGCAGCAGCTGTGGCCGTTTCCAGATTTATCAATACATAGATGCTAAGGACAAGGTGAGAGGCCAGTGCAGTCTGGACTTTGGGACCCAGGAAGTGGGAGTGCGTGGCTTTTACCCCTGGAGCTAGAAACCGCTGAGACGCCAGCACAGCCTGCCAGCTCCACATAGCGGCTTCAGCTCCTGGCCTGCAGAGTGTAGGGGGACCAAGCACCAGTCTGAGGGGTAATCGCTCTTGCTTTAACCTGCTTGGATCTGGATTGCAGTCTAGGGTGGAGGTCCTGGGGTGTGTGTCCAGCTTGCCAGAGAGTGTGGAGACCTCAGAGAGGGCACCCATCTAATACCTCCGGCAGCTGAGAAAACCCCAGCGTTTGGGACGAAAACTCCCCTGTCTGGTGGCAGAGTCCTACTGTGGCAAAAATCCCAAAAGTCAAATCATGAGTGGCAAAATGAGCAGGCAAAGGAAACAAAGCAGACAGAAGATTCCAACGTTACACTCCTATTTTGGGGATAAGAAGGAGCAAGGCATGGAACAGGAGAAAAACAGTGAAGTCAGAACTCCTGCACCAAAAGCTTCAAAGGAAAATACAAGCTGGTTACAGGCCATAGAGGACCTTAAGAAGCAGATAAGAGAAGTGGGGGAAAAATTGGGAAGAGAAATGAGAACAATGCAAGAAAATTATGAAATGAGAGTCAACAGCCTGACTGAAGAAAATAATACCTTAAAAAACAGACTGACTCAAATGGCAAAGGAGGCTCAAAAAGGCAATGAGGAGAAGAATGCCTTAAAAAGTCGAATTTGCCAGATGGAAAAAGAATCTCAAAAGCTCACTGAGGAGAATCATTGCTTCAGAATTAGATTGGAGCAAATGGAAGCTAATGACTTTATGAGAAATCAAGATGCTGTTAAACAGATCCAAACAAATGAAAGAATAGAAGGCAATGTGAAATATCTCATGGGAAAAACCACTGACCTGGAAAATAGATCCAGGAGAGATAATTTAAAAATTATTGGACTGCCTGAGAGCCATGACCAAAGTAAGAGCCTGGAAAGCATCCTCCAGGAAGTTCTCAAAGAAAACTGCCCTGATGTTTTAGAACCAGAGGGCAAAATAGAGGTTGAAAGAATCCACCGATCACCTCCTGAAAAAGATCCCAAAAAGAAAACTCCTAGGAATATTATAGCCAGGTTCTGGAATTCCCAGATTAAGGAGAGAATATTACAAGCAGCCAGGAAGAAACAATTTGAATATTGTGGAAACACAATCAGGATAACCCAGGATCTGGCAGCTTCTACACTGAGGGATCGAAGGGCCTGGAATGTGATATTTCGGAGGTCAAGGGAGCTGGGATTAAAACCAAGAGTCACCTACCCAGCAAAACTGAGTATCATGTTTCAGGGGAAAATATGGTCATTCAGTGGAATACAGGACTTTCAAGCATTCTTGCTGAAAAAACCAGAGTTGAATAGAAAATTTGACATTCAGATACAAGAAGCAAGAGAAGCATGAGAAGGTAAACAGGGAAAAGAAATCATAAGGAACTTATCAAAGTTGAACTATTTTTTTTTTGAAGCAGTCGGGGTTGAGTGGCTTGTTTGGGGTTGCATGGCCAGTTGTTGTTTCTGGGTGTGGTGCTGAGTGTCTGGGCCCGGATTTGATCTGGGTCGTCCCGTCACTGGAGCGGGTGCTCTTGCTCGCTGAGCCACCTGGCCAAAGTTGAACTATTAACATTCCTACATGGAAAAACAATAATTGTAACCTATGAAACTTTTCTCAGTAGTTGAAGGGATTAGAAATATATATATATATATATATATATATATATATATATATATGTCTTTATATGAGGGTATGAGGGCATATGAATACATATGTGAATGTGTGTATATACGTTTACAGGTATACATAGATAGAGGGCACGGGACCAATTTAACAGGAAGGGATGATACTTAAAAGGTGAAATTAAGAGGTGAGAGGAATATAATGAGAGGAGATGGGGAGAGACAGAGTGGGGCAAACTATCTCATACAGAAGAGGCAAGGGAAAATGGTTACAATGGAGGGGAAGAATAGGAAGGCAAAAGGGAATAGGTCAACCTTATTCCTATTGAATCTGGCTTGAGAAGGGAGGGAAATACACACTCAATAGGGGATCCCACCCTCCAGGAGAATAGGGGGGGAAGGGGATGTGAGGGGGGATGATGGAAGGGAGGGCAGGCTGGGGGGGAGGGAAGTTGGAAACACCCACTTTTGAAAAGGGACAGGATCAAAGTAGAGAATAGAACAAGTGTGAGGTGGGATAGGAGGGAGGGAAATATAGCCAGTCTTTTACAATAAGTCTACTATGTTATTGTTTTGCATTAGCCGCACATGTACAACCTATACTGAACTGCTTGTCCCCCCAGTGGGGGTGGGTGGCAGGGGGGGAAGGGAATGAATCTGGAATTGAAAGTTTTAAAATCAAATATTCAAATATATATGTATGTGTGAAAAAAATATCATATACTGGCAAAATAAGATACTACCATAAATTAACTTAAAACAAAAACAAAACAAAACCACAAAAAAAAAAAAAAAAAGAAAAACAAGCCTCCCACCCCAGGCTTCAGGTGCACTTTAGCCTAGGGGCAGGGAAGATCTTCCAAATTTGCATTCCATTACACTTGCAAACCCAGACAAAGCCTCTTCCTCATGTTTACCTAGATCTTCCATTCTTCCACCTTTCAGTTCTTTGCCAGGCCATCACACCTATGCTGGTTTCACTCTCCTCCTTTACCCATCTTGACCCTTTGATGAAACAGTTCAACTTTATTTTCACCTTTTCTCGAGTCTCTTGCCCTCTTATTCTATTGCCTATCTCACCCAGCCAACCCTTGCTTTGGACTCTTCTCAGATTTGCTGCCTACCTTAACTCCTATTTACATGCTCCTGAATGAAGCTGGTGGCCGTCAAGAAACTACTAATTGGATTCACTACACATCTATGTCACATAATCTCAACTGTTCCCCCACTGTAGCAAGGCAATCCTTTTATACCTCTCTAATTAACTCACTTGAGAGCAGCTAGGTGGTGTAGTGGATCGAACTCTTGGTTTGGAATCAGGAAGACTCATTGTCATGAGTTCAAATCTAGTCTTAGACATTTTCTAGCTGTATGACCCTGGGCAAATCACTTCACCCTATTTGCCTCAGTTTCCTCATATGTAAATGGCTTCCTTCCTGTCCCAACTAAAGTCCCGCCTTCTCCGAGCCGCCTTTCCTGATACCCCTTAATGCTAGTACCTTCCCTCGGAGACTACCCCCAATTTATCCTGTTTACATTCTGTTCCTATGGGGTAGTTTTCCTGTTGTCCCCCCATTAGACTGCAAGCTCCTTGAGAGCAAGTCTTTTACCTTTCTTTATATTCCCAGGGCTTAATAATGGGGGAGAAACAGGAAAATTACCATATAGAAAATGACTCCCAAGGGGGTAAATGACTCTTCTTGATTTGACTTGAGTCACTTACCCCCTTGGGAATCATTTTCCTCATTTGTAACATGAGAGTGTGAAATTACCTCTAAGGTCCCTCCTAACTCCGTGATCCTTGAGGTGACTTACCTTGAAGGGATTTCGAGGAATGTGGAAGAAAATTTGTTAGGGTTTTCAGCAAGGTCAGCTTTTAATAAAGCATTGAAGACTGAAGTCCATTAAAGGTAGACAGAAAACAAATTTCCTGGATCCACATGCTTAAACTCTCACCTAATTTACAAAGAAGCCTCATGGGATTTCCCCCTCTAATGTGTCTGTATCTGGAGAGAATTGTGGTTGTGTTTAAAAGATACTCAGTATTTAGAGAAACCTTTTCCTGTGAATGAATCCTTTAGACATAAACATCAGGATAGATAAGGAGAATGGAGCCAACTTTTTTTAAAAACTTTAAACATGATCTGAAACAAAATAAGAATAATGAGACAGAAGAAAGAATTTTCAAAGAGAAGCCTCAAATAACATGCTTCCACCTATCTCTAAAGGCTTTTCTAAGTTATATTCTTAGCCTGAAATTGGTCTTTAAATGAAAGCAATAGGAACATGATTGTTTCTGTCAGTCTTGTATCAGAGATTTGCTCCTGAAATGAAGAACTGGTTACACTTTAGGGACTGTTTATTCGTCTGGTTTATTGTCCCTACCTCCAGGAACTAGCTTGTCTTCTATGCAGTGAGGCTCACCAGGGTCTGAACATAGGTCAGTCTGACAGTATTGTCCTAGGTGGGGATAAGGAGGGAAAATGGTACTTCCCTCTGAGATCCCTTTATCTGGAGTATTTAGGGTTGAACTTCTCTGCTGCAGGTGTCCTGTAAGGTCCCATTCCACTCCCCTGACTGCCCTCACTGCATTCTATAGCCCCTTCTCATTTTCTTTCTGATGGTGCTGCTCCCTACAGCAAATGACACTTGTTCTGGACTCATGAAATGAGTAGATGGGTAGCCCTGTCCCAAATTTAAAGACATATGTTCTCATTTTGTTTAAGCAGTCTTGGGAGCAAAAAAAAAAAAAAATGTGACCATATCAAATATAGACATGTCCTTTGGATACCTTGACTAAGGAATGCCTGACAAATATTTCTTTTTCTTCTAATGTTTCTTTTTAATTTTGAATTTGACCAATCTCAATAGACATGAACATTTCAATATGCAGAGAACAGGAGAGGCTTGTGTATTAAACTTGAACGTCTATTACATACTGTGGTTCAAAAAGATACAGATCAAACAATACTAGCAAACTTTTTTCTGTGCTGCTAATTTTATTTTATTTTTATTTTTTGGAATAAAACAAGCATTTGTCTAACATAGTATAATAAAAAAAATATGATTGCACCTAAAATGCAAATCTAACAATAGCAATGAAGTTTCCCTGCTGTCTGTGACCCTCCTGAATTTCCTTTTGCTTTCTTCTGTATATACTTTTCATGGCTCATTAACATTTCTTTCCTTTCCTTCTTTGTTCCACCACTTCAACTACCAACCAACTCCTCAAGACCCCCTCTCCCAACAAATAGAAGCCCTCTCTTGTAACAAATATTCATAGTTGAGTGTAAATTTGAATAAAAGTGTCTCCCACAAGTAAAATGAATCATGGTTCCCCATGATTTAGGAGAGTTAGGCTTGTCACAGTCTCCTACATATAAGTTTTGAGAAGATTGATCTCTTTGGGAGGGATGAATAATAATTCCATCTATAATACAAAATACTGGTAATGGGTATAGGCATGGAAAGAGGGGACTAAGAAGAATCCCTCACTCTACAAATATCTTCACCCATCTGTAAATTGCTTCTTAAAGGAGAGGGAATCCAATGTACATCAGCAAATGATTCCAGAAAGACACTTCCCTCTCCTTCTTTGGGTAGGTTCACAAAATTTCTCTAGTCTAAGGGATTTTGATTCATGTTAGGAATATCTTTCTGCTTACCACCTAGATAGACTGACTAAGAAATGCTATAGCAATGTTAACTGAAAAGTTTTGTAATCTTCCAGGGAAGAAAGCATTGTTTAGCTGCCCTCCATCCCATGCCTGTAATGTTAATGGAATATAAGATCTTCCTTACCATCAATAGGCATCATGTGGAGGCCATTTAGAGAAGCTTGCTTAGGGGAGGCTTGCTTGTAGGAAGGCTTTCACACCTTTTGTTAATTTCTAATTAGGCACTGAATCACAAAGGTTGTGATACCCTCTGGCTCTAAAAAGGGTATATATACTCTGAGGTTAGCATTTTGCTTTGGGGTTCACTCATTGGAAGAGTGTTCTTGTGATTTGACCAGATGAGACTCGGGTAGTTGTTAAGGAGTCCCCCCCGCCCCCCACAGCTTTGAAACACCCAGATGTTGGTGCTTCTCTCTCTGGTAAATATGTATGTATTGCCTTGGTCAGACAATTGGATCTGTCTATTGATCTGTGCTAATTTCTCAGACAGAAGCCCTATCTGTTGGTCTTTATTTCTCTGCTTATATTTTCCCTACTTTCTTTGTTCAGGTTTTTCTCTGAAGTTCAGGGTGCTGGCTTTTCCCCTAAACTAATGAATGTAATTAAAAAAGATTGTTGACCCCCTTGAACCGTTAACCTTCCTAGTAAAGTAGATCTAAGAACTTGTGCTAGCAGCCATCCTGGGCATGCCAGTATGGTTGCTGCTACAATGCCTCATGTTAAGTGCTGGATAGGCCATGGACTTTTCTCAGACTGCCTCCTCACTTTCCATTTGCCATTGCTGTGGATAACATTAGCCACCCAATGGGGATTAGTCGCTAATTTCTTTTAAAAAAATGGAAATAAACAGCTTTGGAGGAAAAAACAGAGAAGCAATGGGGGAGGGGAATAATCTCTGGGTACATGCAGAAGGCATAGCATAGGATGCTGACAACTGCAGCAGAGAACTAGTTGGCTACTTTATTTAACTCCTTCCTCTCCCAGAGAGAGGTCAAGACACTTGCTTCCTTCTCCAGCTTGGAGTTCTGGGAGAAGGATATTATCTCTAAGGGGAAAATGGGACCATATTTCCAAACCACGTCTAGTCAGCACCACACATGCTGGTCACAGACTCTTTGGGGTCTCTTTCACCTTAATATTAACTGTATTGTTAATGGTAGCATTGCCCCAGCTATCTCTCAGCAGCTTTTAGGGAAGCACAGAGGGGCATAAATCAGTGGCCAGCTAAGTGCTGGACTCTGAAAAAAGTCCACATGGTGCCAAGATGGAGGAAGAGACTCTACATCTCCAGCTGTAGACCTGACTTCCCTGTCCTTCTCCCAAGATTCACTGTAAACAGTCCTAAATACCCCAGTCCCGTGATATCACTAGCTAATGGATTTTACATGGTAATTCTGACACAAGGTTACACAAGTAAAATAAATCCATACATTCTCTGTGTCTGAAAATATATGTCTCATTCCAAGCCTCTAGTCCTTCTCCTCTCTGTTGGGAGCAGGAGGTAGAGAGGAAAGTAATGACTGGTTATTGCATTATCAAAGTTATTTACGTGATTATCATCATCTTATAAAATTGTTCTCTTCATTCTGTTCACTTTGGTCTGTATCAACTTCTCCAAGTCTGTCCAAGTTTTCCTGAATCCACTTGGCATATATTTCTTTCTTTAAACTAACATCTGCCCTTGTAGAATGCCCCAGTGATACTTCATTTTCCTTTCCACTTGCCTCCTGTTGTCTCTATTTCCTTTCTCGTTTGCTGTAGAAGTCTTTGTTACCTGGAACCAAGCCTTCCCAACTCCATCCCTTAATTTTTAATTCACACAAGGACCAGCCCAGGACAAAGTCTTTTAGTCTTTACTGGAGATATTAGCGAGGTTGAAGGAGAGAGGCAGAAGGTAACACTATGTATTCATCCTTCCCTACCTCAGTGATCCTAAATTCCTAGTCTCCAACTCCTGCCATTCCATAGTTCCTTAAACCAAGACACTGTAGCCTTTATCCCTCCCACCTGTTCTCCAGATAGAGTGCTTCAGAGGACCTAAATTTGAATCCCAGTCCTGCCCCCTTGCTACCTTTGTGATCTTAACAGGTCACTTCCTCTCTCTGGGCAAAATGCAAGGGTTGTACCAAATGACCTTTAATATCTCTTTCAGCTCAAAATCTATGATCCTATAACCTTCTAACTGTCACTCTGGAGGAGCCCCATGCCAAGAGTCATTGGTAATGTCTTGGAGTTAGGGAAGTCCCTAATCCCACATTTGGCTAGAAGAGAAAGAGGGAGAAGTCACTGGTGCTATTGAGGGGGGCAGGATGATGTGCTTCTGGCATGACGCATTGGTATTTAGAATACATTTTCCCATAGAAACATTGCTACCCTTAGAGGTTTATGCAGTACTTAAGTACCATAGTATATATGTCAGGTACATTCTGGGTTAACTAGGTTCTTGTGGGCTGGTCTGGGACCAGAAACACAACTTGTAACAATTTTTTCTGTAAGAAAATATTTTTCATATTCCAACTAGATGACATTAGTAAGTTCTCTTCTTTTCATAAGGTATTCAGAATAATTACGGTTACTGCTTGAGTAATCAAAGTCGTTCATATTGGTTGTTTTTCTTTAAAGATCATTAAATAATTACGAAGCAATGAAAAATTTTAATTTTTTAATGAATCAGTAAGCATAGAGTTTTTAGTCCTGGTCCAATTTGGCTTATTTCACTAGGATACTAGACTATTTTTAGAGGGTAAACACTTAATTAAACTATTTTCCTCACAGATAATCTGATTTGTTTCTTTTTTAAAAACTGTCTATTGATTTTTTTTTATCACCTACATTTCTCCATGTATCTCACCACCCTCCATTTCCCATAGAGCCATTAATGACAGAAGATAAAAAAAGAAAAACCAGTTCAGCAAAACTAGCAAACAGTGAAAGAGGCTGACATTACCTGCAGTGTTCAATACCCCAGGTTCCCATCTCTGACATTACCTGCAGTGTCCTATAACCCAACTCCTCATCTCTGCAAAGAAGGGAGGGAAGTATCTTCTCATAGTTTTTCTTTGGAGTCAAGCTTAGTCATTTATAATTTTACAGTATTCTGTTGTAATTATTTTGTAGTTCTTTCATTTACATTGTAGTCATTACATATGTGTGTGTTTCTGCTCCTGTTTACTTCACATCATTTCATGAGTCTTCTATATTTCTCTCTTTCATCAGATTCATCATTTTTTTTTTTTTGCTTTTTGGAAGGGGAAGGCAGGGCAATTGGGGTTAAGTGACTTGCCCAAGGTCACACGGCTAGTAAGAGTTAAGTGTCTGAGGCCAGATTGGAACTCAGGTCCTCCTGATTCCAGGGCCGGTGCTCTATTCACTGCACCACCTAGCCACCCCTGATTCATTATTTCTTAAAGCGAAGTAACACTCTCTTATATTCATGCACTAAAATTTTATTAGCCATTCCCCAATTAATATGAATCTACTTTTTTAGCAATCCTTTATTACTATAAAAATACTTCTGAAATTGTTTTAGAATATATGGTACTTTTTTTGGTAATAGATCTTCTTGGGGCACATACCTAGCAATGAAATCTCTGGATCACCCGGTATCCTGTTTCTGACACTTAGGATCTGTGGGCCTTGAATTCCTCATCTTAAAACAGGAGGGTTGAATTATATGGCCTTTGAGGTCTCTTTCAGCTGTAATAAACCTATTATCTTATGACATTTTTGCCACATTCTTAACATCATTCCAAATGGTCAGATCACTTCATTACTCCACCAGTAGTGCATTAATGTACCCATCTCTCCATAACCTTCCCATCATCTACTTTTTCCTTCTTTTGTCATCTTTGCCAGCTTGCTGGTTGTGAAGTTATTTTCTATTAGATAAAGAAAAATGTGCTTCATATTTGTATGTTCTGAGGCAATAAGTTGGTGCCAAAGAAACTCTGTTTGTTTGTAGAAGGGCATTGAGTAATTGCTGGTAGCCCTATGAGCAGCTGCTAGTTTGACAAAGCCTGGGGTCATTTGTTCACCCTCAGTCACTGAGGACTGTCAGTAAGGATCAGAAGAAATGCCAAACAGATTTGCAGGTGTACCTTTTCAGTCCCTGAAGGCCTTTTCACTTTTAAAGTTGGGGAAATCCCTAGACTTCTTCCATCACAAAGAGACTATACTTCCCTAGGCATTAAATTTGAAAAGTGGTTTTCTAATATATCTGCTGAATTTGTAAATCCAGCATGACCCTCTGGGTGAGAACCTAAGCACATTCTTTAGCCAGGGAAGTGGGTAGTTTATTTTGTGAAGGCTATTTTTATCACCATTTTTATGTTTTATTGATGACTTTTGTTTTATATCATAAGTCATTCGAGGATTACTGCTTATATCTGCTCTTCCTAATAAATGCTGTCTAACAAGGAAAAGAATAGTTAAGCAACATTGACACATTGGCCATGTCTGAAAATGGAAGCAGCGTTTTCCACCCATAGTCCTTCATGTGTTCCACCAGAAGGAGGGAGACTCATTGTCTCATTATTTTTTCTTTTTGAGGGTAAAAGTGAGAAAAGGTATCTTAACTTTGGTGGCTACAGTAGAAATGGAGGAAAATACACTAATGTGAAAGACTAAAGAAATACAATTAAAAGGACTTGGCAGCTGATTAAGGATGGATGAAAGGCATGAGACGGGGAATTGTCAAAAGCAATTCTTGAATTGTAATCCTAGGTGGCTGGGAGGATGGTTATACTATCAATAGAAATAGAGAAGGTCCTTTTAGAAGGAAGATCATCAGTTAAACTGTGGTGATCCTGAGTTTCAAGTGCCAATAGGGCATCTAGGAAGGAAATAAGCATTTATTAAGCTCCCACTATGTGCTAGGCACTGTGCTAAGTGCTTTACAAATATTATCTCATTTGGTCCTCACAACAACCCTGTAAGGTAAGTGCCCATTTTAGAGTGAAGACATTTGAGAGGCAATTGGAAATAAATTCCTGGAGTTCT
This sequence comes from Petaurus breviceps papuanus, assembly GCF_028583685.1. Classification (NCBI taxonomy): domain Eukaryota; kingdom Metazoa; phylum Chordata; class Mammalia; order Diprotodontia; family Petauridae; genus Petaurus; species Petaurus breviceps. The sequence continues at coordinate 456,692 of NW_027187281.1, read as the reverse complement.
GGGAAGAAGTTAGGGTGGAGATATAGATTTGGGGATCATCTGAGTAGGAGGTGATGATTGTTGCCAAAGGAATAGATTCAATCATCTTCTCTTCCCTAATTAAGGCAGAATGTGTATAGAGAGAAGAAGCTTAAAAACAGAAACTTAGTGAGCATTTTCATGAAAAGGGAAGGAGAGAGAATGAGCTAGAATCCACAAAGCAGGGGTAAGAGAGCCAAGAGGAGAATCATGAGAGAGCAGTGTTTTCAAAATCTCTTAAATCCCCTAGTTTCCTTTAAGACCAAGCTCAACCACTGCCATTTACAAAGAGCTTTTCCTGATCACCATGGCTGTGAGTTCTGCATCCCAAATGAGTTTATGTCCACTTCATAGATACTTACATACATATATGTGTGTGCTTGTGTGTATGTGGGAATATATAGGTATAGTTTTATGTATATATGTATACACATACCTGTGTATATATGTGTATATGTATATATACATACATATATACTTATATTATAGATTCATCTTGTATGTCTATATATGTAATATATATACACATATATACTATGCTGTTGTTCAGTTGTGCCCAACTCTTTGTAACTCCATGATTTGAGGTTTTCTTGACAAAGATACTGGAGTGATTTGCCACTTTTTTCTTCAGTGGCTTCCCATTTTACAGTTGGAGAACTGAGGCAAATGGGGTTATGTTACTTGCCCAGGGTCACACAACTAGTAAGTGTCTGAGGCCAGATTTGAATTCAGATCTTCCTGACTCCAAACCTGGTCCTCTATACACTGCACCACCTAGCTGTCCCTTATATAACTATACCTATACACATACAGATGTGTGTATGCATATTGTTTGCCCTAAGAGATTTTAAGTATCTGGTAAATAGTAGGAGCTTAATAAATACTTATTGACTGATTCTTCAATATTATCATTGTTTTTTATTGCATTTCCCTGTTTGGGACTTGTGTGTGTGTTTGTGTGTGTGTATGTGATCACAAATGCACAGCAGGTATCAGTGTCCCATTATCAATTTTTTTCTACTTAAAAATCACTGGAATTCTCCCTTTCAGATGTTATATTATTTATAGGTGAATGAGTATGTGCAATACTCCTCAATTCTGCCTTTACTCCCAGCCTCTGGTTATTTGCTTCAATGAACAAAAGATCAAAAAGGTGACCTTTCCAAAATTTTTTGCTTGGGGGCTCACAACTTCAGCTTAAATTCAACACTATGTATTGAGGCATAACGAAAAGTGTTTTCAAAATTAGATCCTCAAAATTTCGCCTCCATAGAAATGAGATCTTTGTTGGGCAAATAATTGAGTGTTTTCAGGTTTCTGTTCATTGAACTGCAAGTTGTAGTGTCTGACATGAGTGGCCTTGATTAACCTTCTTATAAGGGTAATAACTTTATTACTTATCTCATCGGAAGACTCGGCTTCATGCTCTCTGCAGCTGGCAAAAGCAGCTCGAAGATGCTACTCTTCCCCACCCCTGCCCCCTACCCCCTTCACCACTGTTATCCAGAAGGCAGGGATTACCACTGCACTTTCACAAGCACCATTTGTCAGTCCTGAAAGGGATTAGTGTTTGGTGCTGGCAGCCTGTTCAGCCGATTGTGCTGTAGGCTTCTGCCATTGGAATTGTTTACACGGGAGGCTGACCATGTGACATATTCCGTGCTTGTATGGTGACTTCTGCATTGATACAGATTGCATAATGAGTACATGCAGCCTTGGGCTACCCTTTACTGAAGAAGGTGATGAAAAGATGGAAGTATTTCCCCCTTGTCTCATAGCTGTTCTTTAATATGTATATTGTACTCCCTCCTTTACACACACACACACACACACACACACACACGCCATAATGTGGAATTTTGTGCCCAGAACTAACTAGGTCTAGAGCTCAGACCCATCATGACCTGGCAACCTCAGCTAGTAAATCCATGATTTCATTGGTATAGTATTGGTAAGCCAATCCCCATCTCAAACACTGCCATTTTTTGTTTTGTTTTGTTTTGTTGCCATAATCATATACGTATTCATGGACTAAGATATCTCATTTATAATGAATCCCTTATGATTTTTGTGTGAATGTATAGTTCACCTTCTTAACTAAATGATATATAAATGATAGTGTTTTATCTCTGTCTTATATTTGCAAGAAATTATTATAAGTTCCTCCTCTAGCATTAGGCATCAGTACTTAGTGGTCATCTTTTCTAGCCCAGTAGTGGACCCTGTTCTCTCTCTCTACTCATTCTTCTCTTAAATGAATTAGGTTTAAATCAATTTGCATGTCATTGATATGATCTTATGAAAGATAGAAACCGTCTTTCACATGTCTTCCTATGAGTCACATTAAAAACCTGGGAGAGGGAAGTTGTTTAGCAGAATGTGGAAAAATGCCTATTTTGGCCTTCAGCATTAATGAGAAAGCACAAGCCAGTTCCCAGCGATTCCATATGCTTTTCTCATCTCATCTATATGTCTGTTACTATAGCAACAGCATGTGTGTTGGCAGCCTCGGCATTTACCTTATTCCCTTTGGTACAAAGATAATATGTGAGGTGAGGATGTATGAGTAGTGATGGGGATGCCATGGCTAGGTCAGTCATTTGGGCCTGTGGCATTGGAGGTAACCAGCCACAGTCTTCCCCTTTCTCCTAGAACGTTCCTATCTAGAGAGGCATGATCTGTCTATGTCCATCTTGGATGCTGTACTTTCATGACTAACATCAGTTTTGTTTGGAGGTTCCCTCCCCCATCTAAATGTGTCTCTAACTTTTTTTTTTAGATTGACAGACCAGACAGGATTTTTCTTAACATTTTCTCAAAAAGTGAGATGCATCATTGGCACTTGGTAAATCTTTAGTAATCACAATCTGTCCTAAGGAAGATGGGCTGAATTTACCTTCTTAGAATATCAAACTGTTTCCAGAAGGTCTGGTTAGGAGATTAATAAGCCACAGTGTATAGTTTGGATTCTTATGGATTTAAACAAGAGGGGGAGGATTTATAAACAGCAGGAAAGAAAAACAACAGTTATGCCAAGGAAACTCAATACTTCCATGTCATGCTAGTGAAATTCTCATCATGATAGGACTAAATATTTCCCCATAAATAAAACTGTGGTCATGAAAATATTCGAAGCTGAATCTGAAGGCTGTTTTCCTTTTTCCTTTTTCTTTTTTGTAAGGGCAATGTAACCTTGAATATTTTACTTTGTATTTTCATAGTAGGCATATTGTCATCAGCATAGGTATTTTTGTAGGCAACTAGGTGGTGCAGTGGATAGAGCATTGGACCTGAACCTGAGTTAAAATCTGGCCTCAGACATTTACTAGTTGTGTGATCCTGGGCAAGTCATTACACCTGTCTGTCTCAGTTTCCCTATCAGTAAAATTCTACTTCCTAGAAGTCTTTGTTGCAATCATTTCAGTCCTATGTGACTCTTTGTGACTCCATTGTTGGGGTTTGCTTGGCAAAAATAGTGGAGTAGTTTACTATTTCTTTCTCCAGCTCATTTTATAGATGAGGAAACTGAGGCAAACAGGGCTAAGTGACTTGCCCAGAGTCAGTTAGTAAGTGTCTGAGGCCAAATTTGAACTCAGGAACGAAGATGAGTCTTCCTGACTCCAGACCCAGCACTCTATCCACTGTGTCACTTACTGCCCCTATGTTCGAAGTGTTATGAGGATCAAATGAGATATTTCTAAGTGCTTTGCCTACCTTTAAGTGCTGTGAAAATGCTAGCTATTTATTATTATGGTATCGTTGATCTTCAGACCTTACAACCCAGAATAATAATAAGACATGAGACTATTTGCTTTAGTCCTCTCTTACATCTGAACATATTCTTTAGTGTAGAAGAAAAGAAGAGTTGCTGCTATTTTCCCTTCCAGATCTTCGGTCTGGTAGTCTATATGTTGCCTTCCATAGCATCTGTATAAATAAGGCTTAATACTTTTCAATACACTTTCAGACACAGAAGGTGGAGATGGTGAGTTGGGTTCAGTGTTCTGCCTGCAGGAAAATTCCCCAGGAGTGGCCATGGCTCCCATATGTCTGTGGCACATGGAAACAGATGGTTGTGAGTAGTCACTCCTACACTGTCCAGAAACAAAGTCTATCCTCTTCCTCAGCCCCATGTAAACTTTGAGGTTTATGAAAGTCCGGTGTCAGACTCATAACTGAGAGAGCCAGCATTTCACAAAATGGGAGCCTGAGGCACAGAGAGGTTAATTGTCTTGTGTTGGACAATGCAGGGAGTCTAGAATTGGCACTTATGGATTTTTGCCTGGCAGACTGCTTTTTCATTAGAAAGGTCTAAATTCTCTTATTGAATAGCCTAGAAAGAATCCAGATCACACATTGCTGCTTTTTCTCTCACTAACCTCTTTCCCCAATAATTATGGCAATGGTTCTTTCCCTCACTCATGTTTGCTAACCTTCCTTTAATTACATCATTACCTTGTAATTTGAAGAAATGGAAACATAGCATGCTTTGATAGCTGAAGCTATAATAGGAATTTTTAAAGCGTCAAGTGCCCACATCTGCTTTTGTGCACATCTGCTCAGCTTTTTTTTGCATTAAGAAGAAATTGGCTAATGTGAATGAGCTGAATTTTTTAAAAGGGGTGGTTTTTTATAAGCAAGGAAATTGAAGTGCTGATTACACATTGCAAAATTAATGGATGATTTAGAATATTGCACATGAGCTGTGTACAACATCCAAGAGTCAAATTCAGACTAAAATGAATGACAATCGTTTGTTTTTCTTCTAGTAGTGACTTACAGATTTTCCTCACATACAGTGGCTGCATTTGTCCCATTTTCCCTCACAAAGATAGCAGGGCTTATAGTAGTCAGATTAGCTTTATATTCCCTTTGTGAATTTAACACAAGGGAAAACATCTTATCTTCTACATAGTATATCTGTGCCTTACTTGGATCCAATTTTGAATGGAAGCTATAATTTAGCATTTCTAATTTCACACGCTGTGTTCAGCACATAGTGTTTTGCTGAATAATCTCTATTGTTCTAATCACATAAAACTTAGACAAAACAGGAACCTATTTGCTGGTTTTTATGAGGAGGAATTTTAGCCACTTGAATTTGCTTAGCTTTAAGAGCAGCAGCAAATTTAGTACTGCTTATGTATAAGTTTAGAGTTATCTGAAAGAATCCCAAGAGTATTGGATCATCAGTCCATCTTTCAAGAAGCATTTGCGAACCACCCACTATGTCCCTGGCAATGTGCTGTGCCCCGGGGATACAGACATTCTAATGGGAGAGACAACATGGACGCATGAATACTTAGTATATACAAAGTGAATTCAAGGTAGTTTGAGGAAGAGATAAACTAGCAGCTGCAGGCAACGGGATGGTTTCATGAAGAAAGTAGTACTTAGTCTCTTGAACAAAACCTGGGGCTTTAAGAAGCAGAGTCAAAGAGAGAGTATATTCCAGATTTAGGAGATGGTCATTCAAAGGCATGGAGAAGGCAGGGGGAGCTTTATTCAAAAAGTGCAGTATGTGCAGAACCCTGCCTAGTAGATCAGTGTGGCAGGGATGCAGACTGGGAGAATTGGGAAGTAAAGTATCCATAGGAAGGGACCAGTTTATGAACACTTTAAATAGCAAACAAAGGAGTTGACATTTGATCCTGGAGAGTTGCTAGTGAGACAACCTACCAAAATTTTTGAGATATTACCAAAGCAATCCAGGACAAGGGTGAGGAGAGAATGTATATTTCTAAACACTTTCAATCAATAAATAAACATTTATTAAGAACCTACTATGTGCCAGAAGCTGCTAATCTGTGGAACAAAAAAATAGAAAGAAGGAACAGATTAATTAATTGGCCAGGTAACTGAAAACAAGCTAAGAAAGCAATATATAAAAAGCCCCCAACTAAACATAAAAGTAGAAATTCTAAAAATCAAAGAAGAGATAAAACAGAATACATACAATTTAGTTTTAAAAAATTACTCTGAGGCACTATTACAACAAAATGTACCATTAAAATAACCTTTACTTTGTTAAAAAGCAAAGTCTACAGTATCCTTTATTTTGCCGATGAAACTCTATCCCAGTAGCCATATATTAATTGTGTAAATTAGACACGAAAAAAATATCCTGCTTCTTAAATTTCCACAGGGATTAAACATTCTAATAGTGTTAATCATGCTCCATTGTTGACATCCTAGTAAAGCAATTCAATTCGACAAGCATTATTTAGTACTATGTACTAAGCATAAGACTAACCACTGCACTGAGGATAGAAAAAGTAGCTTACAATAGAGTTGCATCATATAGGGCATTGAAATTTCAGGAATTCTAGTATATTGGAAGGAGGGAGACAGAAAAGGAGAAAAAGTGAGAAGAGGGTTATTGTTTAGTTATTTTCAGTTATGTACTACTATATGTGACCCCATTTGGGTTTTCTTGGCAAAGATACTGGAGTGGTTTGCCATTTCCTTCTCGAATTCATTTTATATATGAGGAACTGAGGCAAACAGAGTTAAATGACTTGTCTAGGATCACACAGCTAGTAAAGTGTCTGAAGGAAAAAAAAGAAAGGATTCATGGTCAGCTTAAAGTCTTCTTTCTCAACCCTTTCCCTTTGATTTCTCTTTTATCTCATGGGTTTTAGGAAGAAATAATTATGTAGTATGAACCCCTTCTAATATAATTATATTTATATGTAAAACCCCTCTAGTCTTCATTTTTTTCTGCCCAAGTCTTTACCTTCTTATATTTTCTTCTTTTTGAGCAGAAGCTCTGTTTCAGTCCTGTCTCATGATGAATAATTTAGCTTAGATGGGTGATGGAAAAATAAAATTTATTTACTTGTTTCTATAGCATCTCCATAGATCATATCTGTAAATTCTTGGAGTTTTAACTTGGACCAGTGTGGTTAATAGAAGGAAGACTGATTCTGAAGTCAGAAGACCTATGCCTGAACACTAGCTTTGTCATTTTCTACTTATGTGGTCCTTTTGGAGAATCATCTGACCTCTCTGGCCCTCAGTTTCCTCATCTGTAAAATTAGGAGCTTGGATTAGATAATCTATAAAGACATTCCAGTCCTAAAATTTTCTACTTGTTTACATGATTGCACATATATTGATAACCTATATCAAATTGCTTACCATTTGAGGGAGAAAATTTGGAACTTAAAAAAATTTTTTAAATGAATGTTAAAAATTGTTACTGCATGTAATTGGAAGAAATAAAATATTATTTTAAAATACTTTTAATAGATGATTAAAATAAAATAAAATTTTTTACTGTATACAAAATTTCACCAACTAAAGTCATAGTATCTTCTAGTCTACTTGACAATTTCAGTTCCTCACCTGCAGTTTGGGGTGACTAGGTAGTACAGTGAATAGAGCACCAGTCCTGGAGTCAGGAGGACCTGAGTTCAAATGCGGCCTTAGACACTTAACACTTACTAGCCATGTGACCTTGGGCAAGTCACTTAACCCCAATTTCCCTGTGTTTCCCCCTCCAAAAAGCAAAAAAAAAAAAAAAAAAGATTCAAAATGAGAAAATATTTCATTAAGGGAGTACTAAAATCATTTTACTGCATAATACAAAAAGAAAACAGTTTAAATGTTCTTTTTGTCCCATGCCCCTTCAGCAACTTAGTTTAAAGCAAGTAACCTGTCATTTGTATTTTACGCTAGAGGTACCTGGTGCCTTCCAGGTGAGCAGATAGCAGCCTCACAAGCAGGGCTATGGAAAATGAGGACAGAGGCCTCTGAAAAGAATTTGATTTGGCTCTTAGAATAGATCTGTGTTAGGAGAAAATCTGTGTGCTGAGCTCTGATTCACTAGGTTGGTGTCTGATGTATCAGGGATAGTACCAAGAGTGCTAGACAGTAAATCAGAAGACTTGGGTTTGAATCTCAGACATGCTGTTTATCCTCCCCTCTGTAATTTTAGGCAGGTCATTTCAAAGTTTTAGCCCTTAGTTTTCTCATCCATAAAATGGGGGGTTGGTAAGTGATCTCTCTAGCTTAAAATCCTATGATCCTCTCCCTTTCAGGCTTCCATAGTCTTTGCTGATCCTTCTACTTCCACACCCTACCCCCACCCCATCCTCCCAGTCCATAATGACATAGTGCATAGAGTACGAATTTGGAGTCAGAGAACCTGGGTTCAAATCTCAGCTCTGCTGTGTACTTCTTGTATGATTTTGGACAAGTTACTTCATTTATTTTGGTGGGTTTCCTCAACTACAAAATGATAGGTTTGGAGCAGATTAGAAATTTTGTGACCTAAATTTGTTCAGTGCCCCCAGCTGCATATGTATATGTATATGTATATGTATAGTAATCTGCACACAGTAGGTACTTTATATATGCTGAATTAGTGATCATTCTTTTCTAGAGTGCTTTAAGGTTTACAAAATGTTTTCTTAACAGTGGCCCCTAAAATACATGGTTCAATTATTATTAGTCCTATTTTATAGATAAGAAAACTGAGGCTCAGAGAGATTAAATGCCTTTCCCAAGGTTCCATAGCTACTAAGTATGGAGCTGAGACTTGACCCAAAGTCTTTTGAGTTCCATGCTCTTTTCTCACTATATCATGATGCTTCCCCTCTTTTTTGTTTTCTAACTAAAGAGACATGATATAGTGCTCCACTCCCTTCTCCCCACAAAAAAGTAGAAAAAAACACTTTATCAGGGAAACCTATAAAGTTGTATAACGTTCTGCAGACTTCCTTACTCTCTGGTTGTGATGGATTCTCTCTTTGTGAATCATTGACTCTTTGGACTCCATTGGAAGAGGGGAAGGGGGGGGCATCTATTGTGGGAATACTGTAGCACCATCAGCCCCAGACAATGGGATTAGCTGAAGTCCTCGATTCTTGGCACCAGTGATGATATGCTTTTGTAAATTCCTGTGACATAGGTCTAGAAAGTTCAAGATCGTGGAGGAAAACAAAGAGGAGCTCTTCCACAATCTAGTGTTTGCAACTCCTGGGGAATTGTTTGCTTTGCAAATCTGCCCCTGTCATTCCCCTTCTGAATAGATTTCAGTGGCTCCTTATTGTCTCTAGGATCCAATGTGAACTGCTGTGTTTGACATTTGAAAGCATTGACAGCCTAGCCCCCAGCCTACTTTTCTAGCCTTTTTTGCATAGTATTCCACCTTCCCATACTTTACAGTCTAGGAAAGCAAATGGTTTCTCATAATAAAGAGTGCTCCATTCCCCATCTCTGTGCACTTGCACCTGTCCCTTATGCCTGGAATACATTTGCTCTTCACCTCTGAATCTTCCAATCTCCAGTGTTTTTCATGTCTGGCTCAAGCATTGCCTTCCACTTGTTATGGGAGAAATATCTCTTCTCTGAAATCATGTGGTGGGTAACCACGACTAAATGTGTGTTTACCATGACACAGAAATTATGGGGGCAAAAATCTATGCTCATGCATAGATTCAAGCCCCAAAGACAACCTGAGCCACGATGAGAATTCTGACAAGGATTCCCGTAGGCAAAATTACATCAGAGTGACAGAGAAATAACTCTTTGACATATTACAGTCTTGTACATTCCTCTTAGGCCATTTAAAAGTTAAAAAGAAGACAGATTCATAATCCCATACTTTCTTCTGTGTCATAAAAATTGAACAAACTTAATTAAACAAAGTCACAATCTCATACATTCCCTAAGGAAACAAAATTCTGTCAAACAATAGGAGGGGTCTGGGACTGTTGAGATTCTTCCTCTGGCTTCTTATCTGAGGAATACTTAAGACTCTTTTTGTTTTTGTGTGAGGCAATTGTGCTTGCCCAGGGTCATGCAGCTAGTGTCAAGTGTCTGAGGTTAAATTTGAACTCAGATCCTCCTGACTCCAGGGCCGGTGTTCTATCTACTGCACTACCTAGCTACCCCAATAGTTCATAGACTTTTTTTCTTTTGGATCCAGTCAGGGTTGACTTGCCCAGGGTCACACAGCTAGTAAATATCAAGTGTCTGAGGCTAGATTTGAACTCATGTCCTCCTGACTCCAGGGCTGGTGCTCAGTCTACTACACTACCTAGCTGCCCCAATAATTCATAGACTTTTTTTTAATCCAGTCAGGGGTAAATGACTTACCCAGGATCACACAGCTAATGAGTGTCAAGTGTCTGAGGTAAAATTTGAACTCAGGTCTTATTGACTCCAGGACCAGTGCTCTGTCCATTGTGTCACCACATTCCACTATTTAAGACTAATAAGTAAATTTTTACATCTCCTGGGACAGTTTTAGTTCAGGTGAGGTTAATATTAAAAGACTTTTAGTTAACCAAAAATTGTGGGAGAAATGGTTCTGAGTCCCAAATAATAAAGGGAAATTTTTAAAACTTCCCATAACATATTTAAGGACTTTTCTGACTACAAGGGCTTAACTCTTTCATTGCCTTATGTCTATTTTGTACATTAATGTATTTTAATTTTATATCCCTACTCTTTATGGATATATAGGGACAACATAGCATAGAGACTGGAAATCTGGGTTTGGAGACAGATAGGACTGGGGTCTAGTTCTGCCTCTGATATACACTTGTTGTATGACCCTGGGCAAGTCCCTTAACCTCTCAGTTCTCTGGGTCAGAGGTGTCCAACACTTTCATTGCTGTCTACAGGACTCTAGAGTTTCCTCCCTTTTCCCCATGAAATGAAAATGTAATTAGGAAATATTTCACAAAATAAATAAAAATACAGCAGAACACAGAAAATGTTAATGTGTTTTTCTGAGTCTGTATGGGACCTGTAGGGATCTTTCTGTATGGTTCTGGGGCCCCTTTTCTGCTTGAGGTGGATGCCATCACTCTAGGCAATGCTGAGACTATTTAATCGAACCATCATGGAAGGGAGTTTCCTTCTCCCAGAGTTCCCCATAGCAATGGAATGGTTCCCTATCCCTATCACTATTCCATCCCTAGAAGGGCAGCTAGGTGGCACCATAGTGCATAGAGCGCTGGGCCTCTTGTCAGGAAGACTCATTTCCCTAGTTCAAATCTGGCCTCAGACACTTGGCAGCTGTGTTACCCTGGGAAAGTCACTTAACCTTGTTTGCCTCAGTTTCCTCATCTGTAAAATGAGCTGGAGAAGGAAATGGTGAATCTTTGCCAAGAAAGCCCCAAATGCAGTGACGGAGAGTCAGACAGGACTAAAATGACTGAACAGCAATCCCATCCCATATATGTCTCCCCCAACAGAATGTTAACTCCTTCATTTTTGGCTTTGTATCTCCAGGACCTGGCGCATAGTAGGGGACAAATAAATGCTTCTTGATAGACTAATTGTTAAAACAACAACAACAAATAACAAAACTTTAGGAGCTTTCTGTTCATTTGGGTTGAGAGCTTCCTTCCCTGGATTTAGGGCTAGAGGGGAACCATACCATTGTTTGGGATGGTGTAAAGAGCACTGACTGTAATCAAAGAGCCCGATTTCAAATGTCACCCATGACCTCACACAAGTCTCTTGGCCTCCCTGGGCCTCAGTTCCTTCTCTGTACCATGAGAGAGGCTCAGACTACATCATAGAATCCTGAATGTAGAGCCAGACCTCAGAGTCAATGAAATTCCCTCCTCCTCCTCCCACTTACCATTCTGCAGATGCTAAAGATGAAGCCTGGAAGGGAAGGGTAGATCACTTCCTTGAAGTCACAGTTAGGATGTCATTCCAGGTCCTTTGACTCAAGAGTTCTTTCACCCTGACGGCTTGGTGAGACAGTGGCAACTGAAGCATTGGAATGGGAATCAGGAAAACCTGAGTTCTGATCTTCCCTCTGACCTTTCTAGCTCTGTGACCCTGGGAAAGTCATTTAACCTCTACCTCAGTTTCCCCAACTGTAAAATGGGAATAATAATAACATTTGCCTAGCAAGATTGTGTGAGGATCAATGCAGATAACATGCACAGCCATTACAAACCTTAAGGCATCATATAAAGCACTTTTATTATTGTTGTTCTTACTATTGTTATATTTCCATTGTACATAATCCTTTTTATTAAGGTCTCTTCTCGTTTGAAGTTTATGAGTCTAGTAGGTATTCACAAAAGACGTGCTAATCCATAGATTTCACTGGTTCTTCCAATGTCCTTTTGAAAAGGCTTCAAGGAAGTGTAAACTCTTCATCAAACTGAGAAAATGATGCCAAGGCTGGTCTACACTAGCAGTAAGAAGCATTATCAAAATATGTGACATAATTTGAGAAAAAAAGTATTTTTTCCTTGAATGGTTTAAATCAATGGTGTCATTCAAATAGAAACAGGACCACTAAACCATACATAAAAGCTCCCTGCTGCCCTTACATTCATGTAGAAAACTGTATATTCACATTAACTATGTTCTATTTTATTCTTATTTATTTTATTAAATATTTCTCAATTACATATTAATCTGGTGAGGGGTGGGGTACCACTCTGGAGTATTGTGGCTATGCTGGCAGCATGATTGACACCTCTGGTATAAGATAATTGCCTTGGTTCCTTAATTAGTGTAGACAGTGAAAGATCAGTAACAGGTGGAAAGGTTTACCCAGCATATTTCTAGGTTCCTATTAAATGCATAATTTCAGATCTTTTTTGGTACAGAGATTCTAAAAGATTATTCAATTTTCAACTTGCTGCTTGCATAAATTTTTTATTGTTTTATGCTATTTTATTTATTTTTATTCTTTTTTATAAATGATTTCTAAGTTTAATTCATATTTTATTATATAAATTATGTAATTTATATAGTCATATGCAATTTATTATTTTTATGTTAAAATGAATTTAAATTTGCCAGATGTCACAGAACATGCCTGTGATTCCAGAGGCTATGAGTTTGAGCTCTGGAGTTCTGAGGGACAATAAGGCTAACACCAGTCTAGTGTCCCTGCTAAGTCTAGCACCAATATGACGAGTCCCTGGGATTGAGGGGCTTCTGTGCTGATAAATGGTGGGAAGTGGGATTGGTCTGTGAGTGTGGCCACTGCACTTCCAGCCTGGGTAAGTGAAGGAGACCTGCCTCATAAATAAATAAACTGGTAGACAGACAGAGATAGATAGATGAGTAGATAAATAAATGAGTGAGAAAAAGTGAATGAATGATAAAATTTGAGAATGAACTATCTTGAGATCTAGAACTGGGAGATTTGGGAGCTTCATGTATAAAATTTCAAACTGTATAAAAATTGATAGTGTTTTAGTTAACGTGTTTTATTGTTTAGTTGTTTTTCCATTGCATTTGACTCTTCACGACTCCATTTGGGGTTTTCTTGGCAAAGATACTGGAGGGATCTGTCATTTCCTTCTCCAGTCCATTTTATAGATGAGGAAACTGAGGCAAACAAGGCTAAGTGACTTTCCCAGGGTCACAGAGTCTGAGACCGGATTTGAACTCAGGAAGATGAGTCTTACTGACTGCAAACACACCACTCTATCTGCTGTGCCACCAAAGTTTTATAAAAGGTGTTTTATAAAAGATACTTTTCTTAAAAGGATCTCTGCTCTTAGCAACATTAGTAAAAAAAAAAAATTTAAACAACAAAAAATCAAATTAAAACCAAAAGCAAACAAACAAAAACATGGCAGAGCGGTAAGAGCATTTGCCATGAAATCAGGAAAGATGTGGGGTTTGAATTTTGTCTCTGAGACTGACAAGCTATGTGATCATGGCTAAGTCATGCAGCCTTCTTGACTCTTCCTATTATTGTGAGGATTGTGGTAAGAGAATTTTAGTAGTTCTGAATTTTTTTTAAGACAGCTAGTCACCTCACAAGCTAGAGCCTGCAGAATTTAGCAGAGACATCAGACTTTAGCTTAGGTACTTAGCTGGTCAGTGACAGAATTTCTGGCTCAGCTTTATTACCCCTATTTACTTAAGCTGAGACATCAGCTGTAACCCTGTAGCTATCTGGTTAGTTTTTGTTTTGTCTTTCTGAAAATTCCAGTTAAATCTCCTAGCATTTGCTGATTAATTTATCATTTTGCCTGTAGATCTTCCCCTTCTGTTATTGGTTTTTTGGTGTGTAAATGTTTCCCTTTTTCTTTACCTTCTGTGGAATTCCAACTGTATCCATCTTGCTGATGTAACTGGAGACTGTATAGAGTTGCTGAAAATGTTATTGGGACACATTGATTTTTGTGTACCATAGGACTATGCTCTGAGCACATAATACAGAGATTATTAAAATGTCTCTTTGTGTTGATAAGTATGACTGGCATCAGTACCTATCAATGAATCCTTGAATATTTTGTATCAGGATCAAATAAGATGATGTTTGGAGTACTTTGCAAACCTTTTGGGGAGCAGATAGTGAAAGTCACTGTTTTATGAGTCACAGCTCTAATTCATACCCTTGCATTCACCATTGTCTATCTTCATATTCATATGCCTTATTTCTGGATCTATATTCCCCTGTCTGCTGTACATCCATGGGACTCATACTCTCTTTTAGGATGAGATTCAGAGCTGGAAAGCATAGGCTTTACTCACAGAAGGTGATCTCCTGGGGTGTTCACTCCCACTGAATGAAACCAGTGATGAAGATGCCTTTGTTCTCCACCCACCCTATTTACACATGTTATGATGTTGCCCAGTCGTTTTCCCGCCTAAGGAAATTCACTGCCAGTTCCATTCTCCACCAGTGAGGATATACTTTTAATATTATATTGGAAAAACAGTTACCAAAATATCAAGAAAAATAAATTCATGGATTAAAGATTAAGAACCTTTATTCTAGGGTACTTCACAAATGTGAGAATATTTTAAATAGAAGCGTTGTCTTAGCCTATAATCCTGAGAATATGGATTTCATCAATTAGGCTTTGGTTTTTAATTATATTTATTTATCTTTCTTCTGTTTATCTTATTTGATATATTTACATGTCACATAGTCAACTCATCTCTGATTTCTTTTTGAGGAATAACCAAAATGTTTCCCTTTTGCTGAGTGATTTTTTTTGTCTCATTGATGCTCAGCTTCATAGGTTATATTATTTTGGAATACAGTCTAATCTTTGCTTTTGGGAATATCACATTCCAATTTCTTCAATTCCTTTTCAGTAAGAAGTAGTCCTGGATTATTTAAATTAATTTTCCTTGATAGCTAAATGTCTTCTTGACTCCCTCCAATATTGTTTGACATTTATATCATGAAGTTTAACTGTATTTTAATTGCTATTCCTTCATTATTGAATCTTGGGGTTTCTCTCTGTTGGTAACTGTAAATTCTATCAATTCATACTTTACTGTCTATTTTCAATATTTATGAACAATTTACTTGTGTTATTTATTGAAGTACGTTTTGCAGATTGTTCAATTTGCAATGTTTTTCTGGGAGACCCAGGATCCTAAAAATATCTTTATGTATCCTGTCCCCAGGGTTAATTACTCTGGATTATAGAGAAGTCACATGTTCTTCCAATGACACTGTCCTTTGTTCTATCAAATTTTTCCCCACATCTATATTTTTGAGTTTCATAACTGCCACTCTCTTTCTCAGAGCCTCTACAGTTTTAAACAGATTCTCCAATATGTGTTCTAAATTGCCTTCCCTCTCCTTTGTCATATTATTTTCTTGAGAGCCAGATTTAATTTCTGCCTTGATTTTGATCCTGATTTCCTCTTTTAATTTTCTTATTTTTCTTTATAACCATTCCAGATTTTCTGTCATTCCATTATTCTTAGTAGTCTTCTTGCTGTTTTTTTTTGGGGGGGGATTTCTGCTTTCTCTCACTGCATATTTATGCATTGTTTTGCATGCTTTTCTAGTTTTCATTTTGCTTTCTGTCTTTATGAGCCTTACCCCTTTTTTGCAGTTTGAGACCAGAGTTTGCCATAGCCTTTCTCATACTGTTGCTAGCAAATGCCTCTAGGCCATCACCAAAGATCAAAATGGAGGCCTATCTGATAGGTTTCAAAGGGCAAGCTAGAGGGATGGTAAGGGCTTCAGTCTTCATTCAGCTCTCTTTTATTTCAGAAGACTTTACATTGTGTGAGATTGTTTACCATCTTTATTTCTTGTTGCAATTTTAATTACTAATATCTGTGCATTTATTGTTGGTTTGAGTTATTAAGGTTTGGGAGATATGTTGAGAGCCATTGACATCACCATTCTATAACTTACATGTCCTGCTCACTAGTTGCTGTATTAATCAATAAGAAATTTAGAAAACTCTGACAACATTTTTTCCTGACAGTAGAGACTGGAAAGACCATTCACTGATATTATTTTGCATTTTTTTAAAAATCTAAATCCGTGATTTCATCAACTTAGGAACTTTAGAAGAAGGAATCTCCCACCCCCACCACAGTGTATATTGACATCTAATTTGAGTTTGTGGGATGTTGGGAAGCTATATGATCTGCCCACAATTACAGAACTGGAATGTGTCAGGGGCAGACCTTGAACCCAGATCCTCGTGTCTTTGAGGATAACTCATTACTACTCCCACACTGCCTCTCTTACTTCACCATTTCTATCTAGTTGTTAGTTTAATTAATTTTTTTAGGGCAATTGACTTGCCCAAGGTCACACGGCTAGTTTTTGTTAAGTGTCTGAGGCCAAATTTGAACTCAGGTTCCCCTGACTCCAGAGCCAGTGCTCTATTCACTGCGCCACCTGGGCACCCCTTAATTCTTTTTTTTAAATGCTGATCTTTTTTCTTAGCATTCTCTTCTCCCTTTTCACAGTCTGAACCTTTATCCAGTAGTGACCTCTTCATCTTTATGTTACATGTTTGGTATGCTGGTACATGACCTCAGCTGGGACTTTTGCCACTTGACCCCTTTCTGGAAGATGATTCCCACTGGCAGAGTAACTGAGCTAATAAGCGACATGATACAGTCAAGATATTTATTCAACCTCTGGCATTTGAGGTTGAAAAGGTCTGGGGCCAATTTTCCAGAACTAAAGTCCCAGACACCAATGTGTCAGCAGCTTGGGTCAGCCAAGTTCTGTCCATCTGGGACATTTCCAGGTTCCATTGGCCTCCCGGTGCGTTGGGTGCCCAACAACTGGTGTCTGGGAGCTGTTGTACTGATAGCAGTGTTAGATCTCTTGATTAGTGTCTGGAGTCTCTAATCTCCATGTTGGGCAAAGCTCTTCATCTGTAGTGTAAGCAATAATCTAGAAGAGTGTGGGTTTGGGCTTCCTTTCACATTAATAATGATCACCTGTATACAGGGAGGCCTTAAATCTTAATGCATTTTTAAACTCTTAAAGCTTATAACTGCACTAAGCCTTTGGGACACCCTGTAACTTAAAAACTTGAAACTGCACTGAGACTTTTGGGACACCCTGTATAGTGTCCCAAAGGTCCCTAAGGTTTGCAAAGGACTTTCCTTACAACAACCAATGTGAAGCAGAGAGTTATCCACATTATTGCTGTTAGTCCCTTTTATGCTGTGTCTCTGGCTGCGTTGTTGCTCAGTGTATGTTTGTATCAGATGTTGGACCATGCCTAGAATGAATTCTCTCCTCGTCACTACCTCCTGGTTTAAAGTCCCAGCTAAAATGCTACGTTCTAGTGCCTTCTCTGTGGATCCCCCATTTGTCCTGTAATATAGCTTTTTTGGACTAACTACGTATGATGCTTTATTTTGATGGGTTTTGTTTGTTGCCAGGAGTCACAGAATAACAAAAACACAGAATTTGAAAGGGATCATCTCTGCCACCATCTCTGCCATCACATTCAACCCATACTTGAAAGGAACCTTCCCTATATAATATGCCCAATAAACAGTTGTCCAGCTTGATTTCCAAGGATAACAGTCATCAATAAACATTTTATTAAACACCTACTATCTTTCAAGGAACATGCTGAAGGCTTGAGGATACCAAGAAAGACCCTGTCCTCAAGGAGCTTACAATCAAATGAGACTGATGACATGCAAATAACTAAGTACAAACTATATACAGAACAAATTGGATGACTCTGATTATTGGGAAGTTTTTCCTGACATTAAACCCAGGTTATCTTGTTTTCAACTTCTACTCATTAGATTAGATCTTTATTCTCCCCAAAGGAGCCAAATAATTCAATTTTGTGTAGTAAGATATATTTGTATTTACAACAGAATTGTTATTTCCTTGGTTAACATACTTCCACTCTCTAATATCTAGACAGTCACCCCTCTCCCCCCCCCTTCCACTTCAATTCCCTTTATTCCCCTTTGAAGCCTAGATCCTCTTTCCTTTAGAAAAACTTTATTCTCCTTAAAAGCCTCCATGGTAGAGAGGTGTTTCTCTTCTTTAAACCTTCTCTTCCAGGAGAGAGATCACTCAGCTATACTGTAGCACAAATAGAAGCATCTCACCCTGTGCAATTACCACTCTCCATAATGGTTGAGATTTTTAGTGTTGGCTTTTAAAAAAATGATTTGCTAGTATTTACACTTATTTCAACCTAATTAAATTTTTTATAGACTGTTGTCCCTTTAAATTACTTTATAATGGTACTCAACTTCCTTTTCTTAATCTCAACAACAGTTCCAGTCCCGTTTACCTCCCCCTCAGCATTGTGTCAGCCTTCTGGTTCACTAATTTACCTCACTCACGAGTCTTCTCTATCAATTTGCTTTTAATTCTAATTCCTTCCCTTGCCTTGTCTTACCAACTACCTTCTCCTTTTTCTTGTGTATATTTCTTCCAGATCTTCTCCCAGTCCTCCTTCATTTTTCTTAATCTTCCTTAATCCTTTTCTGTCCTCCTTAGTTAATTTTGATCCTCCTCTTCCAATCTCATAGGGGGCAAAAGCAAGGGGAGAGGAAAGAAGAGGATAGAATTACACAGAACGGAGTTCTATTTTTTTTTCTCTCCTCCATTAGATTGTGAACTCCTTGAGGGCAGTAACTGTCTCATGCCTCTTGTATCCTCAGTACTTAAGCACAGTGCCTGGCATATAGTGGGTGCTTAATAAGTGTCGATGATGATGATGACTTGGGGGGAAGATCAGACTCATTTGAAAGCCAAACTCACTGTGAAAATATACTCTCTAATGCACTATAGAAAAGTCAGCAAACTCTTCAGATCCCTTTGTGTGATGGTCATGTCTGGGGGGTGGTTTTTTGTTTTCGTTTGGCTTTTTCCCTCTCTGAGTATCTGGCGTAAAAGATCCTTAAGGAAGATTATAATAGAAGGCATGAAGACAAAATAGCTGTGTCTTTGCTTCTAGAAAGCAAAGCTATTATTAATTATTAATAGTCATTAACTATTGATGAATGACATAAATTTTTCCCCCTCTTTTACTCTAACACTTAGTTTCTGCTGGTTCTACTGAGCTTATTTTCTCTGATGGATAGATAATCTTAAAACTTAATGTGATTATTGAGTTGCCCTGGGAGGGCTCTTCACCCTTTGGTGCTGAAGACTCCTTCTGTTCTAGAATACCAATGACAAGGCAGGTTCTCACACAGTGCCTGGTTCTTACTGAGCAAAGGGAAGGCAGAGAGGTCATTTCCAATCCTATTTTCTTTGCTTGTTTGCTTTTTGGCTACAGATATAACAGCTCATAGAAAAAGTGTCTTGGCTAAGATTTTTGTCTTGTCTCTTTGCTTCAACATTCTTGTCTTGACCTCTTTCAAGGCAGCAGGGTTTCATTTATCTATATAGACATCAAGAATGACCCTTGTTACTGTCTTCTCAGAAACCTTTGTCTCACTAAGAGATATTAGAAAACTGGGCACATTGATGGCTTTGTTTAGAGGCTTGAAAATAATTTTCAAGTCTCTTCCTAGCACTGGATCGATTCTCTTTGCCTCACTGTTTTGCATTTTTTAATTCCCAACTTCCAAAATGTTACTTTCTACGTCAGTACTCTGACATGGCCTCTTTTCAAGAGGTGACATCAATAAGAAAGCATCAGATGGGGGAGGAGGTCCTTTCCCCAAATAATTTCCTTGCTCTCCAACTATTCAGAAGTCTTTTTCCTCCCTATTTCATTATGACAGAGCATCAATTAATATACAGACAAATCACACTCATTCATAGTCATAGGAGGAAAAGGTAGCTTAGATAATTGAAATGCACATAAAATCCCCGAGCCTCATTTTAGTGCATAGTGTCAACATCCTCCCCCCAACTAAATCTCTTGCCAGAGTGGCTGACAAGTGGAGAAATTAATTGGTTTTAGTTTGAGCATTTTTTTTTCCCATGCTCTTCTGATGGTAGTGTAAATATCAATGAAACGTCCAAAGGGCATGCAGCCAAAGGGAGCCCGCAAAGTAATGGAGCTGAATAAATGGCAATTTGGAGTAATTTTTTTTTTAGGAGAGATAAGAAATTTCCATAGATCCATATGCATTCTCCCACCAAGTATCTCTTATGGCTAAGTGCCCATGTTTGCCAGGCAGCTGACTAGAGTCAAGGACACAACTTGTGGCTTAGGAAACAGATGGAAGCCAACTGCCCCCTACATGGATGTAGCCCATGACCCCATTAGCACTGTGCTCTGATAACTTGCCTATTTCTGTCAAGATTACTGCTGTCCTTCCAGGTATCCAGAGTCTCAGACTCATTGTTATCCTTGTCTCTTTATTCTCCTTTGCCTCACAACAGAGTTCTCTCAACAGAGAATCAGTTGCCAAACTCTGTTGTTTCCACATTCATGGTATCTGTCTTCTTTTCTCTAGTCATATGACTGCCATCTTAGTTCAGGCGGGAATTACCTCTCATCTGGACTGTCGCAATAGCATTCTAATTGGTCTCCTTGCCGCAAATCTCTTCTCTATTTCAATTCATTTTCTACAAAATGTAGTGATTTTCCTACTAAAGTGATTTTTCCTAAATCAAAGTTTTGATCATGTCACCTCCCTACTCATTATTCTCCTTTAGTTCCCTAATGACTTTCAAATCAAATATAGCTACTCTGGCTTTTAAAGACTTTCACAATATGGCTCCAACCTACATTTCCAGTATTTTTATATATTATTATATATATTATATAAATATATGTATAATTTCTATATTATGCATTTTATATAACACATTATATTATTTATATACATACATTTATTTATTATAAATATGTATATATTTTATATGTCATAAATATTTTTATATATTATGGACATATTATATATATATATATATATATATATATATATATATATCCCACATGCTATAGTCTCACTATATTGGCCTTGCTGCTCCTCACACATGACATTCCCTCTCCTGCTTCCATCTCCCATTTCCATTCCTTTTCTTTTTTTTTTTCTTTTGGTGGTAATCAGGGTTAAGTGACTTACCTAGGATTACACAGTTACTAAGTATCTGAGGTCGGATTTGAACTCAGGGCCTCCTGACTCCGGGGCTGGTACTCTATCCGCTATGCCACCTGGGTACCTCCATGCCTTTTCAATGACTCTCCTACATTCCTAGAATGCAATTTTTCCTCACCTCTACCACTTAGAATTCCTGTTTCTTCCAAAACATCTTTTATGTGAAGAATTTACTCATCTCTCCAGTTTCTAGTACCTCCTGTCCTCCAAAAATTGTCATACATTTTATTTTGTAGGTATTTATATTTGCATATGTCATCTCTCCCATTGCTCCTTGAGAGCCAAGACAATTTCATTTTTATCTTCTTATCCCAAGTATCTAGCATACTGCTAGCATAAATAATAAAAAAATACTTTAACAAATACTTATTGATCAATTGATTCTAACCTCAGAGTTGGGATGAAAACTTATATGTCAACGGGTGATAAATTTAGAGCAAAAAGGAGGACCTTGGAGGTCATCTACCTTCCCATTTTATAGAAGAGGAAATTGAGGCCCAGAAAGGTTAAGTGACTTGCCCCAGGTAAATAAGCTGCATGTGACTGTCTCCAAATCCAGTGTACTTCCCACCATGCTATGCTAACATCTCCTGGAGGGTCTTTTCCAGAAAACGAATTTCTCAATTGCTTTGGTCCTGGGCCATATGGCAGCACTGACCTGATTATGGCAAAAAAAAATGAAAAATATTTGTATTGGAGATTAGAACTGAAGACTCAATGATCAATTTAGTTTGAACCTTCTCAATATTTCTCTATATTTTTAATCTGATTCTTACTGATGTCTTTTGTTGTTAAATCATCTTCCTCTGCAGTTATGTTCTTCCATTTACCAGTCGGTAAATCATCCTTTATAACAAAAATTAAGAAAGAAGTTTTTTAAAGTCGTTCAGCAAAACCAATTAACATCTCAATCAAATCTGATAGTATATTAATTATTCCATGTCTGTATTCCTCCACTCCTACAAAAGGGAATAGGGAGAAGTGTTGTCTCCACTCTTCACTAGGACCAAGATTGGGTTGTTATAATTGATATGAATATTCTTGAAGTAACTATGCACAGGGTTTAGAGTCATCTGAGCAGCTAAATAGCCAGTGGATAGAGTGCTGGGCCTGGAGTAAGAAAGACCTGAGTTCAAATCCAGCCTCAGGCAATTACTAGCTGTGTGACCCTGGGCAAGACACTTTCATGATCTGTAAAATGAGCTGGAGAAGAAAATAGCAAACCACTCCACTATCTTTGGCAAGAAAACCCCAACTGGAGTCACAGAGTCTTCAAACATGACTGAAACAACAATACAACATCAACAACAAAGACAAGTCATCCCTAGATCAAATGATATCTCTTAGGTAAAATTCATTTAATCTTTCTGAAAACCTTTGTAAGTTCAAATTAGTCCTCTTTTGTTTAATAAAGGATGTCCTTTATAAGACAAAGTTAACTGAATTAAGAATCTATGGATTCTAAACAAGCAACAGCATTATTTTGGTGTTTTAGTGTTGCAAGGTTAGGCCAATTTAAAGAGCCAACTCCAGGTATACATTCTTTCAGGGCTTATAGACCCACACTTCACTGTTTTGCAAGAAGATGCTCTGACAGTAACCAATCTGTGCACTAAACTTAGGTTTGGTCCAAATGACGCAGCATAAAATTAATTGGCAGAGTGATGACCCAGAAGCTTCACCTCCTCCCCTCCTAGACTTTTCATAGCACCAAGAGTTGAGAGTGAGCTGCAGACAACAGGAGTGGTCTACCAATGGCTCTCTTTGTGCCTCTCCAGGCATGAGGACAAATACAGCGCGCTCACTCTGCTGGGAAGTGTTACTCATCCCTCCCCTGGAATTGGGCATTTGTGCAGAAGTCAGTCACCATTAATCTGGATTGTAATCTTTGATTCTTGATCCAGGACATCAAATAAACATATATTTGACTCAACCTCCCCTCCTTTCCCCACAATGGGATCCTTGACCTTGGACCCATGATTTTGCCCTAGAGTGCAATGAGTTTATTTTTCTGTTGAAAATCAACTCTTCCTAATATAGTCATGCACGTGACCAGAATCTGCAAAGACATGAGAACTAGTGAATTGGATACTGGCCACAAGTGAGCATTTTTTAGCTAATCCTTCTGGAAAACATGGCTAGACAGCTTTATGTTCAGTAAACCTACAGTTGTTGCTGTTCAGTCATTTCAACTGTGTCCAACTCTTCATGACTCATTTGGGGTTTTGACAGAGATACAGGAATGATTTGCCATTCCTTCTCCAGTTCATATTATAGAAGAGGAAACTGAGGCAAACAGATTAAGTGACTTGCCCAGGGTCACACAGCTGGTACTGTCTGAGGCCAGATTTGAATTCAGAAAGTTGAGTCTTCATGACTCTATGTTGGCTCTCTATCCACTAGATCTACAAAAAATACACTACTGATAAAACTAATTATGCTAATTAGCAAAACTGAGTTTCAGATAGTTGGTATTCATTCATGCAATAACTTCCGTCTCTTAAGTGCATATTTTTCATATATATACATATATTTTCATTTTATTATAATTGTATTTTTTATTTTGAGATTAGACACGCAAAAGAGCATTTCCAAATACATGGCAGAACACAAAGAGAGGATTTTTTATGAAACCCTGAATCTCTATTTCATACCATTTGCTTTAAAATGTGTGTGTAGATAAACACATATCAATACATATATATATATATATATAATAAATTCCACATGTTACTTTCAAAAACTGTCCTGCTTCTCTGTGCTTCCTTTCTGAACTCCCTTATGTTCTCTTTTATGTGTTTTTAAAAAAATATATTTCACTGGTCCTCTTTTATGACATCACCATTGCTAAACCACCCCACCCACACCGTATCCTTCCAATTAAAAACATACAGAAAGAAAAAAAAAAATCTAGTAACAATTAAGACAAGTAAAATGAGTCTACATGGTGTCTTTGTCCAAAAATGTATCTCCTTCTGTACTTGAGCCCTTCATCTCTGTGCCAGCAGGTGAGTAACGTACTCAATCAGAAGTCTTCTGGAGACCTAGTTGCATTGATCTTAGTTATGTCTTTTATAGTTTTTTCCCTTTATAATATTGTTGTTCTTATATAAATCATTATCCTAATTCTGCTAGCTTCATACTGTATCAGTTCATACTATCCAAGATTATATGAACTCATCTCTTTCGTCTATTATTATTTTTATTATGCTAGTATTCTATTTATTATATTCTATATGTAGTACATATTATTTGTCATATTCTCCATTACATTCATATACTACAATTTGTTTAGCTATTCCTCAGTTGTCTAAGAGGCCATAAAAGGCATTCCCTTAGATCTTAGTTCTTTGGGTTTTTTTTCCCTTTCTTTTACCTTAATTCATGATCAAGAAGTTTGTTTTGCTTGTGACTATTCCCTTTCAGATATTATACTACCACTGAACATCATTTCCTCTCACTTCCACCTCCATTGGTTTCATTCTTGAGCTTGATGTATTTCTACAACAAACTCTGTGTGTGTGTGTTCAACCATCTTTTGTTTCAGATAAGAGTGAAGCTCATTTGATATCCACTCCCCCCATTCTCTGTATACTTTTCACTCACCGCAATTAAGAGAAATAGTAAGTTCCACTTTCTTTTTACCTCCTTTCTATTCTCCTTTTTCATTTCTGTTCTTCCATTTGCCTTCCCTTCTATTGACCCTTTTAGAACCATTGTAATAAAACCAACTTTCCCCTCCCCTCTAATGTTTTTTCTTTTTTAACTCTATTAGTACACTTGGGAGATATGGTTTTTTAACAGACTTGTTTCTTCTTCTGTATCAGGATATTAACATTACAACATCATAGGACCTCTTTCAATTGCTCAAATAAATTTGCCTCCCTAGGTTTTTCTTGGCTCTTGTTTTTGTGTTTTAATTCTGCTTGTTTTTTTTCTCCCATCTGGAATGCTTTAAATTTCTTTGTTAAAGTTCCATCCTTCCCTCCCCCCATACAATTATAGTCAGTGTTGCTGGGTAAGTTATTCTTGGTTGTAAGCCTATCTCTTTGGACTTTTGGAATATTGTATTCCAAGATTTCCTCTCATTTGTAGTAGAAGCTGCCAGGTCTTCTGTGATCCTAACTATGGTTCCTTGGTACACGAATGATTTCTATCTGGAAACTTACACAGTGTTTTTTTCTTTGATGTGGGAGTTCTAGATTTTGGCCATGACACTGGTGGGGCTTTTCCTTTCAGGATGTTATTGGTGGATCCTTTCTATTTTCACTCTGCTTTCTGGTTCTAATAGATCTTAATAGATAATGTTCATTTATAATTTTTTGAAATATAATATTCAGGCTTTTAGGGGGAAAAAAATCATAGTTTATGGGGAGTTCAGTGATTCCTAATTTATTTGACCCGTTTTCCAGGTTTGTTGTGAATATCAGATGTCTTACATTTTCATCTACTTTTTTTCAGTCTTTTGATTTCGTTCTAATACTCCTTGCTGTCTCGTGGAATCATTGATATGTTTATTCTTTCTAGGAAGTCTCTTAGTTAGATAAAGTTCACCACTTTATCTTCTAATTATCCTTCCAATTTTCTCCTCCCAAGTTTATATTTCTTGGGGGTGTTTTTGTGGGTTTTTGTTTGTTTTACCTCTTGCTCAGATCTTAGAGTTATTCATGGAAAAATCATTTTTTTCTTTTGAGTCTCTGCTTACAATTCCATAATAATTATTCTCTCTCTTTTGGGGGGTAATTTCTAGATCTGCAATAATTTTGTATACTAGTCAATGTTTCCTTTGGTTTAATAGTCCTCCAACTTTAGTTCCTAAACTGGGGCTTTTTTCCAGGGCCAGGCTTTAGCACCTGCTACACTTTTGCAGTGATAGGTCCTCTGGATCAGCTGGTTCTTGTTCTGACTTATACCTTTCAGGGTTTAGGGCCCCCTGGATCTTTGAGATTCAGAGTACTGCATCTTCAGGGCCCTCTCCACTGTGTCAGAAAAGTGCTAGGGGCCTGTAGCTCCAGTGTAATTTACAGCACCCACGATCACAATAAAGACTGTGACTATAAGTATCACATGACATTTGATAGCAAAATATACCAAACTCTCCAGATAGAGGATAGAACTGAAGCATTTATTTAGACACCAGAAAACTGAATCCCCAAACCAGCAAGTCAATTACATCATAGTACCAAAGATATTCAGAAACCGTAATAACACTGAGAGCAACAGCATCCTTTGGCCTTCCCACAAACCAATACAATATCTACTCACAAACCTATCTGAATCCTTGCATGAGTGTCCTCTCTCCCCCACCATCTTGCTAGCTCTGACTACCAGCTTCTTGTGGGAACTCCTCCCACCATAGGCTCCATGTGATCACAGTCAGCCTATTAGGGGGCAGAGTTTACTTTCAAAGCAGGGGAGGTCTTCAAACTCCCCCCTAGTTCTATTAAGGGGCAGAGAAGATCTTCAAAATCCTATTCCCATTACAGGGCTGCAGAGACTGTGGACACCCAGAATCTCCAGGTCCCCATGCTAATGCACAGCACTGGTCATTGCCCCCTCCTGGGATTTCCAAGGTCATCACCCTGGAACTTTCTCAGTGCCGTGGGGCTTTCAGAGCTCCCTGGGACTTTTGAGGGATTCAGAGCTCCTCCCTTGCTACTTCTGGACACAAAGCCTTTAAAGGCTACCTATATCTGTGTTCCGTCTCTGATCATGCTGGGAAGCTGTTGACTTGTTTGCCTGTGTTGGTGCTGAGGATCTCCTTTCCTGTTGCCTGTTAAGTGGAAGAAGTCACTATAGTTTCTTGATCATTTTTAAGGCTGGTGTGAATTTCAGGTTGTTACTGGAGAAAAGATATGGTAGCTAACTACCTCCTTTCAGGCATCTATCTTGGCCAGAAGTTGTGCATTTTAAAATATTTGCATGTTTATTATTACACCTTTTTTCATCTATGTCCTTTGAAAGGGGGTGAGGAAAGGAAGTCTTAATTACTTTACTGGTGGAAGAAAGAGAAGTAATATGTGACTTTCTCCCTTGTTTTCATGACATGGGATTCTCAGAACCAAGGACTTTGTTTGCTCCCTTAGAATATGATTAGGCTTAGAAAAGGAAGAGTGATGCATTTCTATCTAGGCCATATGTTTTAGAAATAGTTCCAGCTATTCTGATCCCAAATTTATCCATACTTGTTATTTTTTTTTCATCAAAGTTTTTATTTGTTTGGGTACTTGTCCTTTCACCATCTTGATCTCGTTACTTTATGTTATATAAATATGTTTGTATTGGATGGTTTTTCTTACCTTTTAAACCATATGCTCAATATGTGTCTATTTTTTAAATAAATTAATTGCCAGAAGCAGATTTATGTAGTGGATAGTGTTGGGCTCAGAATTTAGCATTAACAGAAGCAGCCTCTGACTCTTACTAGCTGTATGACCTCAGACAAGACATTTAACCTATCCTGGCCTCAGGCAACTCCCTAGGATTTATCTGAGTCAATGCCTTGTTCCAAGATCTACTTTTGATAGAGAGAATTTCAACACAGAAGAAACTACAAATCTTTCACGTGGCATATTAAGAGTATTTGTATAGTTGTAGGTAACATAGACATGACATTGTCTGAAAAGAACCCAGAGGAAGAAATTGGCTCTGCCCCTGATTCCTTATGTGACCCTGATCAAGTAAATTTCTTCACCTTGCTTTAACTTCCTCTGTGGGAAATGAAGAAGATTATATGACCCATACTCATCTTGTAAGAGGTTTTGATGATGTGATTTAATACAACTCTACACAAATACTGATTTGGGCTCCTTGGGTTAGTAGTTAGTATGGCAGCTAGGTGGCAGTAGAGTGCCTGGCCAGGAATACCCATCATCCTGAGTTCAAATATGACCTCAAGATAGTAGTTGTGTGACCTTGAAAAAGTCATTTAACCCTGTTTGCCTCAGTTTCCTCATCTGTAGAATGAGATAGAGAAGGAAATGGCAAGCCACTCCAGTATCTCTACCAAGAAAACCCCAAATGGGGTCATGAGAAATCAGATGCAACTAAAAACAACTGACAGTAGATACCTATTATTGTTATGGTTTGAATCTGACAAATATTTCACTTCCAAATTTTTCTTGTCTTTGGCTCCTGCAATAAATCCCCATACCAGCCAGATGCTTCCTTTTCTGCTGCAACAATTCAGTGTTCTGAGACTGATCAGACACCATATGAGAGTCTTTCCCAAATAAATGTTTAGCTGCAGGGTTATTTTCCCTGGGGCAGTCTTAATTTAGTCACATCTCCCAAACATGCAGACACAGTCACAGGCAGAACTCATGGAGGGCAGCCTGACTGGTGTGTGTGCTTTTCCTTTTCCTGTCCAACCTTTACCATAACGATTCCTGAGCACACAGATGAGAACATTTTTTCCCCATTAACACTGTGTTTCTGTTGGTTCTCTCAGGTGAGCATTCTGTGGAAGACACCCAGGATCCCTTCCTTGTCAGCGTCCATGTTATCACAGACCCAGGTGAGTCCAAAGCCCTCCAGGAGGCCATAGACAAGGTTTTGGCTTGGGTCCACCCAGATCTGCAGCTCTTCCGTGTGTCTGAAAGGAGAGTGGCTCGGAAACGGAAAAGACAGAACAAGGTTTCCCAGCCAGCCCTGGCTGTGGTTCTCTTCCTACAAGAGGAATATGGAGAAGAGCAGATTTTGGAACTCCATGAAACTCTCCAGAGGCCACCATGGCACTACCACCACACAGAGCGAGTCCATGGCAGGTTCCTCCCATACCTACCCTGTAGTCAGGATTTCTTCACCCTGGCCCCAGGAACCCCACTCTGGGCCATCCGCCCAGTACATTATGGGAAAGAAATTGTCCGTTTCACCATCTACTGCCGGCATGAGAACTTTGCTGACATTCTGAAGCTCTATGAGTTGATCCTGAAAAGGAACCCAAGTCAGAGGAAATCAGACTTCTGCATTTTCCCCATTTACTCAAATCTGGATGTGGACATTCAGTTCTCTCTGAAAAGACTCCCCAGTGGCCAGACACCAATGCCCACAGACTCCTCTGTTCTAGAGTTCCGAGTGAAGGACATTGGGCAGCTTGTCCCTCTTTTGCCCAATCCCTGTAGCCCAATAAGTGAAGGAAGATGGCAGACAGAAGATCATGATGGAAACAAGATCCTTTTGCAGGTACCTGTGTTACATGTCTGTCTGTGGGTGAGGGGAAATTGAGTCAAATAGCTCATGCCACCATCTTTAGATCCTATAAGAAATAAGAAAAAAATGAGCACTCATTCTTTATCCACCCACTTTTCTTTACTAAAAGTACAAGGCAGGCTGTTTCTACTCTATCTCAAAGAAAGGAAGAAGCCTGGAGGAATCCCTCCACTGGATCATTTCATTTTCTTGCTGTGCCTCCCTCAGCTTGGTGCAATCAGCTTTCTTGGAGTGGCATTTCCTTTAACTACATGTTTCAGCTTCCACCACTGCACATACAAAAAGGCATGCCAGTGAGTTCAACTTGCAGTGGCTGTCAGGTTCTTATAGAACAGATGCTGCATAGTTTGCAATGTGGCCAATTTATGCCTTAAATATTCCTTGGAGCAACCTCTTGAATTCAGTGAGTTGTCAGAAATTTCCATTCTGGATCCCCAAGCAGAAACTATAGAAAGTGCCCACCTACTGCTTGTTGATTGCAAAATACATCATTTTTCATTAGAGAGATTTATTCATTGTTCCATGCCCTCTTGTCCCCAATTGTTCAGAAGGAGACACAGGCATTATTTGTGCTTGTTAGATTGAGCCATACGTTAGAGGAAAAAAAATACTTCTTTTATAAGCTTATTTAAAGAGTAAATTATTTCTGAGAAGCTTATGGACCTGATTTCATTTGTTAACCTTGGAAAGAGGAGAGAAATGAAGTTTAATTAAATCTACTCTGTTGACTCTATGCCTCTCTATACTAGCTAGGCTCACGTACAATTCCAGAGTTCTTCTCCCTGGACCATTATGCCACCAGTGTGTTTCTAAGATCCTTTTAGCCCTTAAGCAACAATTCATTGTGCTCCAGAATTCAAAATTCACTCCCTAACTCCATCTCACATCTGTCTGAAATCTACTTGAATATGTGGACTTTCCAAATTCAAGACATTTTTTGAACCAAAAGTGAATTAATTCCAAAAGTTAGGAACCTTCCTGGAAAGCATCTTATAAGTCATAGTGTTAGAAGGTCATTTAAGGGTCAACTAGTATAATTCTTTTGTTGTATGGATAAGGAAACTGAGGCCTAAAGGGGTCAAAGTGACGTGCTGTGGCTCTTGCCAACCTTCCATAATTGTCTTTGTGGTCAGCTTTGGAGTTCCCACACGATAGCTAAGGAGAAAGAGGAAACTTTTTGCAATTAGGGAAAATGCTATTAGCTGATCTTATTTGCTGAAGTCACAGAAGACCCTATTTAGGTAAAGCTATATCATTTGTGTTGCATTTGGCTTTAAACATAGACTATATGGACTATGTTCCGACAGAATGAAAGGAAATTACAATTTGGCAATGATGTGGTTAATTGTTTAGAACAGGCAGTCAGGCTACATGATTCAAGCCAAAAGTAGGGCCACCTGGAGATCAGAATTTTTCACTGTGGTTATCAATGCTGACTGAATAATATTCGGCAATTGTGCTGAATTCATGGCTCCATAGTAATAAAACAGTCACATACTTTTTCATTCAAGCATTTATTCCTTCATATTCAATGAAAACAAAATACTACAAATCTAATTTTTGATCTCTAATCATTTTTTAATAGGGATAGAGATTAGACCTGAGATTTCTTTGGTATAATGAAATTCTAAATGAAGAATGTCCCTCTGCCAATGCACCCCCTCTGAATTTGTAATTTTAGAGCTTTGCCTGGGGCAGGGAGAGGATAAGTGACCTGCCCATACAGCCAGTCATACAGCCAGTACATATCATTGGCAGGACTTAAACCCAGATCTTCCTGATTTTGAGGTCAGATCCCTATTAATTTTGCCATGCTTCTTCTATAATCATTTTTATAATATGAAGAAATTTTTCCCATGTTTTTGCAAATAATCCAGACTCATTCTTTACAAAATATTGTCTATGCCCATGGGGTGCATGAGCTGACTATGTTAGCACACCTGGTCTCAGTCTGTCCATGCTCTTTGTGTGCTGTTATCTGCACCATTTGGCACAAAAGTGGCATTGAACCAAAACTCATGAATGCTAGCATTTTATAATGTTGAAAGACCAGAAAGAATCAAATGCTTGCTAGAATGACTTTTGCAAATGAAACAATCCAGAAATTGAGAATCTTTTTTTCCCCTCTTTGATTCCCACAATAACCAGTGAAGAGGGAGGGTACAAAAGTTTGACCTGTGTTTGGTTCAGAATAACCTTTCAGAGATGTATTTCAAAAAGGAGTCACACACAAACCTAGTCCCTCAAATTTGTCCGAGTGGAGACTTTTGAGTCTTTGGCATCAAAGCATGAAGAACATGAGAGAAATAAAACTGTCCTCTGGGCTCAGTAATCCGTGACATCAAAGAGAACT
This sequence comes from Petaurus breviceps papuanus, assembly GCF_028583685.1. Taxonomy (NCBI): domain Eukaryota; kingdom Metazoa; phylum Chordata; class Mammalia; order Diprotodontia; family Petauridae; genus Petaurus; species Petaurus breviceps. The sequence goes on along the minus strand of NW_027187281.1, from coordinate 424,843 downwards.
TTGCGTGGAAGAGAGAAAACCAATGTGGACAGAAAGGAGTAACTGACCCTTTTAAAATAACCATGTATGAATCATAAATCATGCTTAATACTTAATTTGACAGGGGAACATAGGTGGGTGGTGGTAGAAAAGAATCCTTAGCTTTTTCTCAGAATATAAGCCTTTGGGTTCTTTAAAGGAATCTTCAAAAGTGGATAGTACATTGTATGGTTGGTATTAAGGTATCCCTAGGTAGGGATGAATGTAGTGAAGGGAGAATTTATTTATTCATTTTATTCTAATTTCTTTGTTCATTTGCTTTTAAAGACTGTATGTCCCTATTCACCCACCGTGGAAATGCAAGGTACTCAGGGGCCAACCCCACTGCTGCTAGTCATAGAAGCCTGAACCAGCTCAGTTGTTTTTTTTTTAAAGCAATTGGGCTTAAGTAACTTGCTCAAGGTTACACAGCCAGGTATTCCTTGGTGGGTCCTAAGTGTCTGAGCCCGGATTTGATCCCAGGTCATCCTGACTCTGGGGCCAGTGCTCTTATTCGCTGTGCTACCTGGCCGCCCCAACCAGCTCAGTTTTTTAAGCTGGGCCAGTTTGGCCCTCCTTAGGCCACCTGGTACCCCACTTCCCTTCCTGGGGGCTCACCATTCTCATGATAAACTTGGTACATGCACCTTATCAGCTTGAGCCGTAAGCCGTTCATAACTCCTGAGCTCTAGCCATTTACCCTGGTAACAGGGATTATAGGCATGGGCCACACAACATCTGGTGGGGGAACAGTAATAGAAAACCTGCTTTTATCCATATTTTCCAGAAATTTACAACTAAAAACATTCCCTCTCCTAAGCTGCTTTTTCTACTAAAGTTTCTGCCAAAGTCTTTTGCTCGGTTTGTGGGAATTCAGGGTGGAAGACGGCTCAACTGAATTTCGTTTAATTGCTTACTTCAAATACAGATTGTATTTCATTCTCAGCCTAATCAACTTAACCCTACTCCCCCTCTCCCATGTTTCAGGAAGACTGCTTCCCCTTAGGTAGATACTTGTATTTGAAGTAAGATTACATTTCCTCTTCAAAGGAAAGAAAAATTTGACCTTAAAATGTTTATAAATTCTCTAAACTTCATGTGGCTTAGGACAGGATGGCAGAGATACTTTTGTTAGAACTATTCAGCAGCAACCAAAAACTTAGATAGAAATAAGTCTGGGTTCTGATGAGGTGGCAGGCCCCCAGGTTCCAGTTCTCTGTCTACCTCTTCTACTCCATATATATATATGTGTGTGTGTGTGTGTGTGTGTGTGTGTGTGTGTGTGTGTATGTATATATGTATATATATGTTTTTAGAGACAGCTAGGTGACACAGTAGAGTACTCTGCCTGGAGTCAGGGAGACTTGAGTTCAAATGCAGCCTCAGACACATACTAGCTGTATGACCCTGGGCAAGTCACTTAACCTTTGTTTGCCTCAGTTTCCTCATCTGTAAAATAAGGATAATAATAATAATAGCATCTACCTCTTGGAGTTGTTGTGAGGATCAGATGAGATATTTGCAAAGCATTTGGCCCAGAACTTGCCCCATAGTAGGTATTATAGAAATATTTATTCCTTTCTCCTTCCCTTTCTTCTTTATGGTATCCATGACTGAGAGATCCAAAAGCTGTGGCAGCAGCAGAAGCAGAGAAGTAGACATGAAGAAACATATAGGTCCCATAGAAAAATATCTTGGTCATTAATGTAGAAGATTTTGTAGTTATTATTTAATAGCTACCTAGTATTTATATAATGTTTTAAGGTTTTCAAGGGTATAACATGCTATCACATATATGCTCACAATAACCCTGGGGTTAGGTACTGTTATTACACACACCCCTTTTACAGTTTAGGAAACTGAGGCAGACAGAGATTAAGTGATTTGCCCAGGTCACACAGCTAGTAAGTATCAGAGGTAGGATTTGAATTCAAGTCTCTTTGACTCCCAATGCCAACCCTATGTAATGTGCCCGCCTAACTGACACTAATAGATTACAAGCTCACAGAGGGCAGGGACCAGGCACATTTTTACATTCTTCACAGCACCTGGCTCAATGTCTTGCCTGTAATAGGAATAGAAATTGGACCTGTGATTTCACTGGCATGAGGGGCTTCCAGTGAGGAAATTCCCTTTAGCCAATACAGGTTGGCAATGTCTTTGCAATGTATAGTCTTCTCCCTTAGGCACCGGGAGCTTGGGTGATTTCCCAAGGGTTACAAAGCCAGTATTCGTCTAAGGCAAGACTTGGGCTCATGTCTTCCTAGCTCTGGGTTCAGCATTCTAACTACTATGGCACACTGTCTCTCTTGCATGTAACAAGTACTCAATAAATCTGCTGAATGAATGCATGGGATATGGAACAAAAGATAGTATGTGTCAGGGAAGGCAGTGGGAATTTGTAGCCTGCTACGAATTTATTTTATGTCTTTGAATGTGGAAGAATGATTTAACAATGATATTCATATATGTATGTAAGCCCCTTTCACAGAAAATAGGGACCAGGTGTTTTTCACCATCAAGGCTAGATGAAGGCATGGGCTTAAACTGATGCCATAGATTTAGATTCAAATAGAAAAAAATAACAGATAAAATTAAGGTTCTAAATATTCTCAATAAATACATACAATTCTCAGTAAATAATTGAGATGAGTTCCTCCAGAGGGTTCTGAAATCTTCACTGAGAAGCTTTAAAACTGTCGTTTCTGGTATGACTGAATTGTGGTTCAGACCTCACTATGGAGAACTGAATGAATAACTTCTTGTGAAACATTCTGACCTTGACATAGGATGAAAAGGAACACTAGTGTGAAAGTCTTGTGTAATGGGCTAGCCTGGAAACAGGGTCATGTGACTTGAACCCATCGGCACTGTTAACTCAGAACTATCAATGAAGGACAAATCTTCCACTACCCTTGCTGCATAAATTCGTTGGTTAGCTATGGGCCCAGGGTCCCAGGTAGATCACCTAATGGCAATACAGACTTAAAAGATTTCACTAGAAAAAATAGATGGGTATGCAGTCATCCCCAAGGTTGAGGTGAAAGGATGGGGAATGAAGCAGGCAGCTAGGTGACATAGTAGAAATAATGCTGGGCTTGGAATCAGGAACACCTGAGTTCAGATCCAGCCTTAGACACTAGCTATATGACCTTGGGCAAGTCACTTAACATCTATTTGCCTCAGTTTCCCCAAATGTAAAATGGGATAATAACAGCACTTATTTCCCAGGGTTGTTGTGCATATCAAATGAGATAATATTTGTGAAGCACCAAGCACAGTGCCTGGCATATAAGTGATGCTATATAAATACTAGCTATTATTTTTAGTGTTCAGCAGTGATACAAAGGAGCAGCCAGGTGGTGCAGTGGATAGTGTCAGGCCTAAAGTCAGGAAGACTTATCTTTATGAGTTCAAATCTGGCCTCAGACACTTCCTATCTGTGTGACCCTGGGCAAGGCACTTAATCCTATTTGCCTCAGTTTCCTCATCTGTAAAATGAGCTAGAGAAGGAAATGACCCTAAATGGGGTCACAAAGATTTGGACACAAAACAAAATGATTTTAAGGAGAAACACACCCAAGAAATTCCAAAACCTGACGAGGGTCACAGTTGACTTTCTGTGTCTGAGCACTGCCTAGGTCTTCATCTAGATTCCTAGTAATCAGACAGGCAACAGCAGAACAATTAAAGTATGGGGCTGAGGTAGGGCAAAGAAGGAAGCCTCTCACTCAGAGAATGATCACCAGCACTTGGAATTATCCTCTGAAGCTCAAATATGTGGATAGAGGACAACAGCCTTTCACCACTTTTCTAAAGAGGCCCTGAGACTATGTCACTGTACTTTTCCCTGTTCTTCCCACCGATAGCACTTGGGTGAAAAGCACTAAGTTATCTTTATTTTAGTACTTTACAACAACAAAAACAACAACTTTGTATTTACTAAGTCCACAGTAGTTCTTTCTTTTTTTTGAGGGGGCAAGGTGAGGCAGTTGGGGTTAAGGGACTTGTCCAAGGTCACACAGCTAGTAAGTGTCAAGTGTCTGAGGCCACATTTGAATTCAGGTCCTCTTGACTCCAGGACCGGTGCTCAGCACGACCTAGCTGCCCCATTCCTCAGTAGTTCTTGAGCAGCAATATGGTGGTATTGGAATGAACTGGTCATTGTGACATGGGTTCATCCCAGTCTAGGCTCTACCATTAGTTGGCAGTGTGACCTTGGGTAAGTCATTATCACTTCTCTCAGTCTCAATTTTCACCTGTAAAATGAGGCATTTGATGATGATGATCTCTAAGCTCTATTTAGCTCTGATTGCATACATTGATTAATTTATGTAGAGTGTTTTGAAAAAATGTAGCATACCATATATAAATGTTATATATCATTATTATTGATTATTGTTAATTTTACCCAACCTGGGTTTTATTTTTACATGCGTGATGTCCAAAGTATTTGGAAAAGCAATCCCAGAAAAGACTTCCCCAGAGCTTGGTTTTTTGTTTCAGTCAAAGAGTTGGTGACCTTATAACTGCTTCAGCCTAGGAAGGTAGAGTGATTCTCTTGAAAGATACAGTTGACCCTGACCAATGATTTTGGGTATGACTTCATGTCAAACTTTTAAGGACCATTCATAGTCTCATAGAGCTGGGAGGTACCTCAAAGGCTCTCCAGTCCAGCTTTTTCCTTTTACAGATGAGGAAACTGAGACCCAGAAAGCCACTTAGCTTATCAAGTTCCCAAAGGTAATAAGATTCAGAGGTGGCATTTGAACCCGGGTCCTCCGACTCGAAAGCCAATGAGTGCCCTTTCCACTGTGCCTTGCTCCCTCCCAGAGGGAAGGAGGAAAACAAGAAGGTTTAAAATTTCTGCTTGAACTCTTTCAAAAAATATCTCTTCATTTCACATGGTCCATTAAATCTGCTCTCTCTGGGGCTTCACTCTAAAACGTATCACATTCTGCATGTTCCAAAGAAACAGCTGCTGTCAGTTGGGCGTGGGTGCTCTTAGAATAGCAGGTGATGCTGCGCCAGCCAGGCGTCCAAGGCCCCACCCAAGCATGGTGCCTCTGCCAGGAAGCACAATATTCCCTTGTCAGTGGGTTTCCAAGGGAGATTAGCATTCCCATTCTTTTAAGGGTGAGTTTTCCAATGGTTTAGTGTCTAAAGCTGTTCAGCAGCACTTTGTTAATAGAGGGCAGATTCAGTTGCTCAATTCTCTTTTTAAAAAAAATGTAATTAAATATTTCCCAATTCCATATAAAAAAAAATTAACGTTCATTTTTTAAAAATTTTGAGTTCCAAATTCTCTTTCCTTCCTGCCCCTCCCCCGCCCCCTTGAGAAGGCAAGCAATATTATATAGATCATATATGAGAAGTCATGAAAAACATAATTCCATATTAACTGTGCTGCAAAAGAAAACACACACAAACATATGTGCTTCAATCTGTACTCAGAGTTCATCAATTCTCTCTCTGGAAGTGGATAGCACTTTCATCATGGGTCCTTTGGAATTGTCTAGAATCATTTCCTTGATCAGAGTTTGCTCAATCCTTTTAAAGATCTTTTTTTTTTTCTGAAAAGTGTGTGTGTGTGTGTGTGTATGTGTGCGTGTGTGTGTATGCACGGGAACATTTAATGGTTTACTAACACATGATGTGGCCATGATGAAAGAGCCTAGGTCATAGCAGACACCTGAAATAGTTTGGGTAAAAATTTTTAAATCCCTCTTAAAAACATTCATTTTTTGAGCAAGTAATTTCCTTTTCAATGATGCATTTTTCTTCTTTCCTTTCCTTTTAACAAGAATATATTACTACAGCCATGCAAAATGTGCAGTTCCATCTTCTGAAAAACATATTTTCGCTGTTATTTGATAACATGGTTCTGTGAAAAAAAAAGTACTGAATTTGGAGTCAGAGAGCCTAGGTTCTGTTCCAAGATTTCCAATTTATGGCCTCAATGACCTTGAACAAGTTAGTTAAATTCATTGGAACTCTGTTTCCTTATTTGAAAAAATTAAAGAGTTGGACTTTGAAAGTCTCTGAGTTCCCTTCTAGCTCCATATGATTCTATAATGCAGAAAATCTCAAAATGTTTTTAATAAAGCTAGAAGTTATAATATGTATTTTGACATTGAAGTATGAACCCAGTTTTTGTTATCCATTGAGAAGGATAGTCATTAATCTCCAAATCTCTTCCGGAGATTTAAACAAATAGTAGAGAATATATCCTCCTCTGGGGTCTAGGATGGGATCACTTTTCAAGAGCATTCATTATATATAAAACCAAACTCTTCCCAAAGTTTAGGCTGTCATTTCACAGCCAGATATTTTCCACATATGGTCACAGTGAAGTCTCAGAACTTAACTGAATTGAAGGTAACCTTTTGGAAGTTGGTTATGAAAAGGTAAGGGGCAGGGTGGTCTGAAGTGCAGGTGAAGGGAGGGAGGGGGAGTGGTAACCAAAGAGGAGAGTATGAATTGACTGGATCTTTTTGGACAGTTTTTGTTTTATATCACCTTAATTTCCAAATATATCTCTTCCTCTGCCACTGAGAGAGTCATCAATTTTAACTAAGAAGAAAAAAGAGAATAAAAATATTTTAGTAAAACTAATTCATACATTGTCTGAGTCGGACCATCCATGCAGTGTTGCACCATAATCTGCCACCTCGGGACAGCTAGGTGGCACAGTGAATAGAGTACCAGCCCTGGAGTCAGGAGAACCTGAATTCAAATCCAAGCTCAGACACTTAACACTTACTAGTTGTGTGACGTTGGGCAAGTCACTTAATCCCAATTGCCTACCCTTCCCTCCTCCAAAAAGCATAACCTGACACCTCTGCAAAGAAGAGAAGGAGTTGCATCATCTCATCCCTTCTTTGGAAACAAATTTGGTTCCCGGATTCTTTCCAGTTTTTGATGTGCATGTCACAAGTTTCCATCCCCTAATCTAGAGATATGATTCTCCCCTGGAAAAAGGCTTCTGGATTCCCTCTTCAAGGAGAGGACTTTCTTCCCTGTATATGAGAAGGTAGTCACCCTTTCTCTTTTGTATATTTGAAGGTGACAGTTGGGATTGAGACTGTGTGTGTGTGTGTGTGTGTGTTAATGTCATATGATAAGCCCCCACCGATGCTCCGTGACCACGGGCCTCTTATGTCTCTGCCTTCTCTCTTCTATGGTATATTTCACTGAATATCTTAGAACATCCTTCTCTTTATTGTGCTATTGTTCCTCAGCTAGGAGAGCACTGCATCTGTTCCACAGCTGACAAGTCCCAGATGAATTGCCAACAATGACGTCCCATCACTACATGAGTTACAACGAGAATGTTAATCACACATAGAAGTGTGATACTAAATTGGTTCAGTGGATTTATGGGCGAGGGAACCAGGAGTGAAGAAATATGAATGGTTCCCTTTGGATGCAGAACTGTCCATTGCCCTCATTGTTTAGGAAGGAAGTCAGAATACACTCCATGAATATAGTTTCAGCACATTGGGTGGTTTTTGCTATGTGATAGCATGGGCCTGAGAGAGGAAGCAGAGTGTTCTTGTAGTCGGGAACAGCTGGGTTCACGTTCCACCACTGATATGAACTGGGCCTCTCAGTGCCACCAGAAATCACTCTATGATAATAAATTGCAGAGATTGGTTGAAGGAGTAGCCTTACTGGAAGTCCCCTATACCAATGATATCATAGGTCAGGGTTCTTCATTTGTATTTCAGTTTTTCTTTTTCTTTAAATAATGCACATTAGTTACTGTAAATGGAGATATTCTGTAACAGTGAATGGAGTACCCTGTAAATGTAAACATCATTGTCACTGTTGTAATTTCTATTAAAAATTAGATAAACTCCTCTTGAAGCTTTAGAGGATATGACATATCCATGAATGATATAAAGCAGGATCATGGAATCTTCCATTTAGAAACAGAAAGGGGCCTTTAGAAGTCCTCTAGACAAAGCCCCTCATTTAATGGATGAAGAAACTGAATTTCAGAGCCATTAAGTGACTTAGCCAAGGTCATACAGATAATATCAGAGGCAGGATTCAAATCCAGGTTCTCTACCTCCAAAGTTAGTGCTCTACTAGGAAAAAAAAAAAGATCTGGAGCAGGGATCAGGAAACACCTAGGTTCAAATGCTGCCTCTTGACCCTTAGCATGTGACCATGAGTAAGTCATTTAACTTCTTTGGGACTCAGTTTCCTCATTTGTAAAATGGGGAAAGTACAAACTCAGAGAGGGTGTTGGAAAGTCCAAATGAAATAATATCTGTAAGGTGACTGTGAACTTTAAAGTGTTTTGTAAATATTAGTTTTGAGTTGTTTCTTTTTTTTTCAGCAGTACACATGAATTGTTTTTGACAAGGGATTGGGAAAGGGTGGAAAGAACAGTGAGATAGTTCTGTTCTAGTGAAGAGAAAAACCCTCAAGCACCAGGGGAAGAATAATCCTTTCGGCCATCTGTGCCAAGCCAACCTTGACAGCTGTCAGCACCCCTAGAGTGGTTACATCCACAAACCTTGACTTTCCATCCAGAGTGCCTCATTAGGACTGTGGTGTTCCTAGGTAGCAGCTCTGCATTTGACCGTGAAGAAGGATCCGTTCCCTTTTTGTATGAATCTCCACAGGAGGTCCCTGGGCAGGTCTCTGATCATCTTCCCTCCCTACTGCGGAGACTGACTCTGTAGTCAAAGAATCTATTTCAACTTCTGACTTCTAAGAAAAATATTCTTAGATTGTCTGTGTCAATTGCAGAAAAGTGAAATGATAATTTTTAGAAGATGTGAAACATTCTTTCAAACTGGAAACACCTTTAAAACTATAATTGCTTTTAAAATATTTACATGTAACCTTAGGCTGGAAAAGACCTTTGAGGGAATCTTTTGAGGTGATTAATCTTTAGAGCAGTCATTGAAATCAGCACAGGACCATAATACCTGCTTGCACCTTAAACTTATCTCAAAAAATTGTTCATGCCTAAAATAAATCACAGGAGCTCAATGTTGGAAGGGACCCCAAAAGTCTCAAATAAATACTCAAATAAAAGTCTCCCCCACAATACCTTAATATCCTATTAAGTTCCTTGAGGGCAGGGATTGTTTTACTTCTATATTTTTATTCCTAGTGCCAGGAACTTAATAGTGCTTAATAAATGCTTATCAATTGATTGATATCCACCAGCTCTACTGGAGAGAGTATTCACTTGGATACTCCCACTGATGGGGAACTCATTACTTCATGAGACAGCTCTATTTTTTTTCATTTTTGTAATTATTAAGAAGCTCTTTCTTTATCATAAACTCAAGCCCTAATTTGCCTTTCTGAAACTTTCACCCATTTCTCCTGTTCTTTACTAAAGGGCCAAAAAGAACAAATCTAATCTCTTGGCCACGTGGCATTGCTTGGAATACTTAAAGAGAGCTACTGCATCTCGAATCCCCCCCCCACCCATCATGCAAGGAATTATTTTTAATATGGTATAGTGAACAAAGCTTTGGCCCTGGAGTCACAGGCCCCTAGTTCATAATTCCCTGTGTGACCCTGGACCAGTAAACCACTTAACTTCTCTGGCTTAGGGTCCTCAGCAATAAAATGAGAAAACTGATGACCCCAGATGTCTTTTCTGGGGTTGGATCTGTGACCCTCTAAGAAGAAATTTAATCCAAATATATTTTACCTGCTTTGCTAAACTCAGTCCTTGAGCTAATTCAGTCTTCTGGAAAACCTTTATTTCATCTTTTTACTTTGAAATATATTACTTCATGATCAGTTTAAACCTTTTCAGCTACTCTGAAATACTTGGAAAATAGAAGCCTGAAGACTTCCAGAGATATAAAATACAATGTTCTTGAAAAGGGAGAGAAACCTTTTGCTGAAATAGAAGAGGAAATAAAATACCTAGGGTTCTTGGGCTGAAGTCACACCCAAATCATTCCAGACAACAGGCTGTTTTTTCTCTTTCCAAACATTTCCAGGAAGGAAGTTTTCACAGTCTTCCTACTCCCATAATGTTTTTCATTTCATTTATATGGGATTCAGGCAAAATCATCTCCCTTCCAAATCTGAAATTACATTGAAGCAAGTTGTTTGTGAGTGGGCAGCTATTGTGGGTAGATAGGTGGCACAGTGGATAGAGTGCCAACTCTGGAGTCAGAAAGACCTGAGTTCAAAACCAGTTTGAGACACTTCCTAGCTATGTGACCCTGGGCAAGTCACTTCACCCTGTTACCTCCATCTGGAAAATGAGCTGGAGAAGGAAATAGCAAATTATTCCAGTGTCCTTGCCAAGAAAACCCCAAAGGGCCACGAAGAATTAGACACGACTGAAACAACTCAACAACACATGAGTGGGCAATTCAGTGCTTCTGTTTAAAAAGCTAACCTAATTCTGATCCCCTGAGCAATGTTGGGAGAGGTAAGACTTAGGAGTGGACTCTTCACCTATATTTGGTACTGGTCAACTCTGTCTTAGGAGGACTGGGTCCAGTTTTGTTTGTTACATTTTAAAATCAATATGGAAATCAATCAAACAGCAGACCTAGAACTATGTTTCAGATCTGTGGTTTTGAAGGTCTATGACAATAATGGTAACGTATGTTGATTATAGCATTCTTCTTAACAATCCTGTGAGGTAGGTAATATAAGTATATTTATCCCCATTTTACAGATTGAGAAAATTGAGGCTTATGGAACTTAACTGACTTGCTCAGGGTCAGAGCAAGTCTCAGAACCAAAATTCAAAACCAGATCTCTCAACTCTAAATACAGTGTTCTTTTCATTATACCATGCAACAATCAAATTGTACCTTTTTTTAAAAAGAACAGGGCTACGTATAAGGAACTTAAAAAAGACAATCAGCACAAACCAATACTGTTATAATATATAGTTCAAGGAAAGGTGAATTGAATTCAAGAATTTTGCTATTAATTTGCAATGATTCAAATACAATGGGAAAATAAACTTAGACAAGATACCGAATGTTCACGTAATACAGACATGAAGAAATTCCAACCGTTTTAGCCCCAAGAAAGATAATAGATTTAGAGCCAAAAGAAGTTTAACTGCATTATTCACGTTTTCTCTATCGCTTTCTTTAGACAGTCAACAGAATGATATATCAAGCCCTGATTGGTAGTGTTTTCTGATTTTCCAAGGTATAAATGCTCACACTGAAAAATTAACAATTGGCCCTTGCAAGCTGGGTCAAGCTGACTCCAACACACCCACCCTTGGAACATACCAGAGAACATGTACTGAGGTTATCTCATCCAACCAGGTCATTTTATAGATAGGAAACTGAGTCCCAGAGTGACTCAGTGATTTTCCTTGGGATACACAGATAGTAAGTGGAAGAGCTGGGATTTGAAACATTCTCCAATTTTAAGTCAATCATGTTTTCTACTATTTCTCACTAGAGTTAAAATTTTAATAAACAGAACCCAAATACATACAGACATGACATATGGGAATTAGTAGAATTATAATTGTAGAGATTTATTATAAAGGCTAAATTATCATAAATTATAAATTGTGCATTAGGTTGCCTAGATAGAACTCCTCTGTTTATTGATTCACAGGAGAATCTTAAAGGAAAGCAGTGACCTAGGTTTTGAAGAAATTCATAGAGAAGATACCATAAGAGGTGGGGTAGCCAAGTGACTCAATGGCTAAAGAGACAGGCTTGGAGTTAGGAAGACTCATCTTCCTGAGGGCAAATCTGACCTCAGACACTTACTAGCTGTGTGACCCTGGACACTTTCTGTTTAAATGTTTTCCTTTTAGGTGCTTATGTTTACATGAGTAGCTTAACTTGCCCTCTCTTTAAGTGCAAAGTTCTTTCCTTAACTTGCTTTGCAGAGCCCCAAACAGCATCATCTCCTGTGTGCTAAGAATCAATGTTACTGTTGATTAGCTGATCCTTCACACATCTCTGGCAAGGATCATGCCCTGTCCCACCATGTAGAATTTGGGAAGAATAAGGCAGATAAATAAGTCCCTGTCCACAATTGAGCAGATCTGGGACATCTGGATTCCCAGAACCCACAAGTGTGAGTGTCACTCAGGTATCTCATGCCTTGTGGGAAAGGTGAAGGGTGCAAAAGGAAGGGCTCCTTCTGCACGACAGAGCTGCCCACTTTGCATTTAACAAAGGGCAAAGGATCTTTTATGAGATATTAGTTTGAATCCCAGAATTTAAATATGCCACCAATTGGACCCAAGCTCATCAGCACACCCAACAATAACGCCCATTCCTATAGAGCTTTGAGGCTTATGGAGTGCCTTCCTTACCCTGCAAAGGAAGAAAGACAAGAATTATTATCCCCATTTTACAGATAAACAAACTAAGGCTTAGGTAGGGGAATGGTACTTTCCTTCCCCAAAGATCACCCAGCTAGTAAGTGTCAGAATTCAAACCCAAAAATTCTGACTCTAGGTACAGTGGTTTTTCTACTACAGTACAGAATGCTTTCCCCCTACCTTTCATTGGTTTTCCTCTATGTTCCTATTAGAAATACTCATTCTTGGGCTTGGAGAATTAAGTAAATGGAGTAAGCTCTATTTGTACCATTTTGCTGAAGAAAAGTATTTCTAACAGCTTAAGAAGTTTCTTTTCATATACACATAAGGCAGAAATGGAATAAACTTTGGGATAACAAACAGAAAGTCCTTCTAGGATACTTCCAGTTGCAAGCAAGAAAGCACAAAACTCCAGAGAAATTATCAGTCAACTAGTATTAAGAGCCTACTGTCTATATGCTAGGCTTTGTGCAAAGCCCTGAGGATATGAAAAGAGGCGAAAAATCATCCCCTGCCCTCAAGGAGGTCATATTTGAATGGGAGAGACAACATGCAGATGCTTACTCTGAACGCGGGATAAACTGGAAGCAGCTTTGAGGGGAAGGCAGTTAGATTAAGGAGGACTGGAAAAAGTTTCTTGCAGAATGTAGCATTTCAGCGGCTATTTACTCGAGGAAGTCAGGGAAGCCAGGAGGCAGGGATGAGAAGGGAGAGCATCCCTGGAAAGAGAGACAGCCAATGAAAACTCCTGAAATCCGGAGATGGGGAATGTGCAAAAGAGCTTCCTCATTTACAGATAAACTGGGCCTGATATCTTTGGAATACTCTACAGGCATTCTTTTGACCTTGAGAGCACAGATTTGAATCTGGAATTGTGGAGTTCATCCAATCCAACCCTCTAATTTTACAGACAATGAAACTAAGGCAAGTAATTTGTCAAAGTTGCCCAGATAGTACATACCCTACACCATTTTCACTAAACCATATTATCTTCCTTTGTATTGGTCCCCTTCACGTACTTAAACTGACCTGATTTCTGTTCCCTGCACACGTCATTCTAGACGTTCTTTACGCCCACAACGTTCTCCCTCTTGTCCTCCACCTCTTGGAACCCTTCGAGGCTGAGCTACAAAATGCCTTTAGATGCCTTTCCTGATTCCACAACCCCCCAAGTTATTAATGCTCCCCCTCCACCAAATTGCTTCAATTTATTTTGTTTACATGTTGTCTTATCGGTATAGAAAGTAAGCTCCTTAGAGCATCCGAACTCAGGGACTATTTCATTTTCATCTGTGTAGTTAGACAGTTGTTCATTATCATTTAGTCAATCAGCATTTATTAGTTCCTGTTATGTGGTAGACACTGTGCTAAACTTTGGTGATACAAAGAAAAGGGAAACATTCTTTCCTCCCAAGGAGCTCACAGTTCCAAAAGATGCCAAATTGTGTCCCAAAAGCATAGCACAGTGCCTTGTAAATAGCCTGAATTTATTAAGTGCTTGCTGAATTGAATGGGATGGAATAGAATTCCCCTATCTGTTTAGGTAATAGTTTCAATTTAGTAAGAAATCTAGCATCATATTTCTAAAGTGCATTTGCTAGGGAAGGGAATTATTATAAACCTAATCAATCTAATCAAGATTTTTTTTGTTTTCCAGTCAAGCAAATTGAAGGAAATTAACTCTGCCTTTGCTATGAAAAGTATAGACTGAAGTCTAATGTTCATATGTTTTCTGTGATAGAACTTTGTTCTCTTGAAGAACTAAGTGTCTTCTGATCTTAGTGGCATTTTATTTCTGGCCACAGGCATTACAAGTGTATTAGACAGCTCTGGGTCAGACTCAAGGGAGGTAATAGATACTGCTGAAAACATCCAACCAGTGAAAGAAGAGTGGGATCCATTTGGGTTTTGTTACTAAAATGTAGATTCGCAAGGCAGCTAGACCAGATACAGAGGATGGAGGGGATGGGGCAATAAGAAAGCACCCACAGGAATGGGCCTTCTCTCTGATTTTCAAGTTGCATTTTCCCTTTCCAGTTGTAATGGAACCATGTACTGTAGGAATCTCAAACACTCAGGAGTCATACTATTGTAGAGGAAATAACAGAAGTGGGTGCCCATCAATTGTAAAGATTAATGAAAAAACGCATATACACAGATAGGGATTCATCCTGGTTTGCCACTGTCTCACATTTATTTTTTGTTGGTTATTACATTGGGGGAGAGCAGTTTTTGTAAATGTAGAAAGGACAAGTGGTCATTGAAGTAAGTGTATGTCCTAGCCATGTGGGAAATAGGTCTAACAGGGGAACCTGCAGCCTTAAGGACACATGTGGCCCTCTACATCCTCAACTTGCACTTGAGGACCTAGAGGGCCACGTGTGTCCTTCAGGTTGGAGGTTCCCTACCCCTGGTCTAAGGTGAAGGAAAATCGAATTGAGGGCTGAAGAAATGAAATAAACTCTCTCCTCCCTTTGTCTTATCTCCATGTGAATCTGTTTCTGAGGGAGCCAACCCTGAGTATCATTTTCTGTCAGCCTAGTGATAGGTATCATAGGAGAAGTTAGCACTGGCTGGGAGGGGAAGAGGAAAGCCTGGGTCAGTGTGACTGGAGCCAGAGCCAGCTTTGCAAGCCAAGTGGCTGTTTTGTTCAATATATTTGCAAAACCGACCTACTGGAACTGGGAGAGATACAGTGATAAGGGCACAGCTCCTGCCTAGAGTCTTGCCATGATAGCTTCCATTATCATGGTGCTTTCTGATCTACAGACCTCTTTTCTCTTCACAATCCTGTAAATGGGGTAGAGCAAACTTTACACTCTCCATTTCAGAGAGGAGAAAATGAGAGAGTTTAAAAGACCCTAAATCAGTAGGAACTGGAGGGAAAGAAGGCATCAACTCAAACAGATGTGATACAAATTAGAATGTGATAAATGTATTAGGAAAGTATAAAATATCTGCCACGAGGGAGAGACTGCTACATGCTGGGAGGTATCGAGGAAGATTTCATGGAGTCAGTGAAATTTCATCCAGACTCTAAAGGTTGAGTAAAAGGGCAACAGGTGGATATTTCAAGCATGGGCAATGACACAGAATATGTGTGGCCACAGTGAGGATTCCTATTTAACTGGAAGGTGGGGAATATGATGGGGAATATGAACATATGAGTGATAAAGGCAAAAGGTAGGTCAGAGCAAGATTAGAGAGGACATTAATGCCAAGCTAAGGTATCTGGTACTTATCAAGTAGGCAATTGGGAGTCATTGAAGACTATAGAGCAGTAGAATGATGACCAAACTATCATGAGGCAATGTGGCAATTAAGCTAGGTGTTTTTATCATAGAGAAAGCCTATACATGAACTTTCAAGGATTGCTGAGCTACTAGACCTTGTCAGGCAATATTCTTTCAAACTCCTAGTGGCATCATAGAATTTTAGAGATAAAAAGATATTCTCTAACATTCGTTAGAGATGAACTCATTCAATAGCTGAAGCCCTGGAAAGTTAAAATTCAATTCAATTAGCCAAGTACTTATTAAGCATTTGCTATGTGCCTAGCACTGGGCTGAATGATTCAGAGTGGGACGGAAGGAACAAAGCAGCCTGGGTATGATGAGAGGAGGGAAGGTAGGGCTCTCTCCAATTTCCATCAACCACCTTTCAATTCTGATTATTTATTCTGTGCCTAATATACCCCAGGCTATGCTAAGCACTTTGTAAATATATCATTTAACAACAACAACAGCAACAATAATAATAGTTAACATTTCTATAGTGCCAAGCAGTGTACTAAGTGCTGTACAATTATTATTTCATTCTATCCTCACCACAATCCTGTGAGGTAGGCTCTATCATGATCTCCATTTTACAGTTGAGGAAATGGAGACAAACAGACATTCAGTGACTTCCTCAGGGTCATATAATTACTAAGTGTCTGAAGCTGGGTTTGAACTTGGGTTTTCCTAACTAGACTCAATGCTCTGTCCGCTGAGCCAGTCATGAGTATATATTATCCAAACTGTGATGCTGGTTTTGTTCTTTGGACTGTGTACCTCATGGCCCCCAAGGCAATCCAGCTTTTAGAACAGAAGGATGGTGGTTACAACCCTCCAAAGTTTCTGTTACGGTAATTAGTTTCCCTCTTGGATAATCAATAAGTCAACAGTTAAAATAAATTTGCTCAAGACTAATCCCACCTTGGGAGACTTTTGCTCATATTTGCTTGATCTATGGCTCTTTGGTCTTGTCTGGTATCTCTTGGTTTGATAATTTCATCTGAAGTTTTTAGGGTTAAGGACTGGACCTTTAAATTTTATTGGTAAGCAGTGCTTCTTAAACTGTGGGTTAGGGTCTTGAAAAATTTAGCAACAATAAAAGGTTTCCGAATGCACAACAACCAAAAATTAAATAAAAATCAAATGCATCATGAATCCGAGGTGTTTCTGGCAGCATTTTCCCGTGTTGCATTGGGCAACTTCACTACTGCCTTGGTTCTGAACACAAAGCATGTGCACTTTGCAGTGCACATGTCCTCAGGCCATGCAATGCCAGTGAGCGCTGCCAAAACAGGAAAAGGGGTCTCGAGTGGAAAAAGTTTTAAGAAGCCCTGGATTGGGATCTCCCAAATAAGGAGTTGCAGGTTGGCATCTTCTCTACGATTTATAGTCTTAGGTCTTGGAAACTCTAATCAATACAGTGACCAATCATGATTCCAGAGGACTCAAGATGAAACAAGTCACCTCCCTCCTGATAAAAGTGTGATGGGTTCAGAGTGCAGATTGAGACATTCATCCATCCAGATAGACAGACAGACAGATGTATTGTATATATCCATATAATATCATGTATATTTAGACATGGCCAATGTGGAAATATGTTTAGTTCAACAATGTATGTTTGTAAAAAGAGATTTGGGGTTTTATGCTTTCTTAATGGGGGAAATAAAAAGAAGAGAAGTCAGATGTTTGTTTGTTTTTTTAATTTTTTGAGAGTTTCCTAGAGCATTGAGAAGTTAGATGATTTTCCCAAGATCAAAATGTCAGTATTTGTCAGAGGCAAGACTTGAACACAGGTCTTTTTGTCTCTGTACATTAAAGGAAATGGTCAGTAAACTTCAGGGTAAGGGGCAAATTCTCCCATGTGGTTCTGTATGATTCTGGAGCTGAAAATGGTTTTTATTACAAAAATGTAAAAAAAAAAAAAAAACGAAATAACAAAAACCAACATTCTTAACTTAGGGAAAACCAATCAGCTGGATTTAACCCTCAGGCTATAGCTTGTTATTGTTGTTGTCATTGCAGTCATGTCCTACTCTTTGGGACCCCAATACCCTGCACTCATGCAGGACTCTCTTTGAAAAATATCAAATAATATAATGTTAGAGAGAGAAGTGGCCATGGAAACCATCGCTGACTAATATTTAGATCAATAAGATACTTGTCAAATCAAATCTATATTAGCAAAGAAAAATGGAGAACTGAAGCAATCATTTGAGAATCTCATCCCACTCCCTTCCCTCTCCCACCAGATTTCCTCCCTGTAATTTCCCAAGTTATTAAAAAAGTGGATTTTTTTGTTTACTTTGTCTGGTTAATTGCTTTTTGCTTGCTAGTGTAGATCTCTCCATAGAATAATATGAAGAGATTCTCCTTTTCCCAAACGTGAACTATCTGATGGAAAAATTATGTTCACCTTTCCTAAAAAAAAAAAGAATCAGTTGATATGTTCAACTCTGTTCCTTGTGAGTGAGAGTGACAGCCAATAGGAAGAATGAGTTTTGTATGTCATACTAAAAATATTCAAATAAACAAAAATATCCAGGAATAACCACCAGATTTATATAGATGGAGAAACAACCTCCTCTTTTGTCAAAGAAATGTCTTCCTTTGCACCATCTCATTCTGCATGTCTCTCACTAGCATCAAATATTTATGTTTCAGCCCATTTCCCCCCAGATATATGAGCTAGCTTATTTGAGTTAGGTGTCCCTCTGTTGTTTCCTATTTAGATTTATAAGCTTTCTAAATATGTAACACAGATTAATAACCTGGCTGTTTCTCAGCACTTCAATGCTCATAGTCTTTTCAATTTAATATACTCTGTGAGCTTGCCTTAATGTGCTCCTTCCTATCTTTTCCCAAGAGTGACTGTGGGTGATAAATAAAGCCAGTCCCTGTGGCATCCCCATTGGCAATTCTTCTCAACTTTAGAAATACCTTTTATCATTGGCTCTTGCAGGGAAGAGTTTAGTCCTCTGACTATTCATAGCAAAACAAAATTATCATGGGCTGTTGGTTGTATCCTAGGTACCAAATAAGTTGGAAAGCAGGAAGACAGGGATTAAAAGGGTCCTTAGTGAAATGTTCAGCAATGATTACTCACATTTCTATAGTGCCTTATAGCTTACAACATGAAATAGCATGGTATAATGGGCCTTTAAAGCCAGGGAAATGTGAGTTCAAATCCTGCCTCTGATGTATACTGGTTGGGTGACCACAGAGTTTAAGTCACCTGTATTATCAGGGTTTAGGGCAACTCTCTGAGACTATTAAATGCAATGTACCTGCACAGATGGAGGAAATTTCCTTACCCTATATCAATGAAATCATAGATCTAGTAACTCTATGGGGTAAAATCCTCTCCCTAACTCTATGGGGTAAAATCATCATTCCCATTTTACAGATGGAGAGACTTAGGCTCAGAGAGCTGATTTGCCCAAGGTTTCGGACTATGGATATTTGAACTCAAGTTTTCTTCCAAATCTAGTATTCTTTTTATTACACCATGTAATATTATCATGTTTTTCTTTCATATGAAATGTTACTTATCAAGCAAAATTATTTTATGCGCAGAGGGATATTTATCTGAATAGTCTCAGAATTATTGAACTGGTCAATAAGTTCTAAGTCGTAGTTGTTCATGGAGCTCTAACCACTTAAGATAAGCAAACTTTAGTCCTCTTTTTCCATCTATCCCAGGCTGAAGATCCCACAACCATCTTCTGTGGTCTCAAGTTCTGAGGAAATGAGCTCCCCTTTGATTCAGCTGTCCATATCCATTTACAAATACCTATGAGATTTGTTGTAGAAATATTGAAATTGGGGTGGCCAGGTAGCACAGCAAGTAAGAGCACCGGCTCCAGTGTTGAGAAGACCTGGAGATCGAATCCCGGGCTCAGACACTTAGCACCCACCCAGAAACACCTGGCCGTGTAACCTTGAGCAAGTTACTTAACCCCAATTGCTTAAAAAAAAAAATATTGAAATTAAAAGTTGGCAGCTGGATTATAGCCCCTTCCATGCTTTTCCCCCAATCTAAGAATTTAATGGATTTTTTTAAGTGCCTGAATATTTAAGAGTAGGAATTCCATAACTATTCATGTTTTTCCCCCACAGGTGCATAGCACAACCTTCCCTCTCCCCTACTCCCAAATCTTGCCAAGTTCAGATCTAGTGCATAAATATAAGATTATAGGCATTATCCAGAAAGAAGTGATGCGGAATCACCAAGATATTGATGATACTCAATGTTTTTCTTATTCTGATACAGGGCAAGTGGTAGAGGTTCATTGTGTATCCATTTTCCTGCTGGTCAGTGTGTGTGTGTGTGTGTGTGTGTGTGTGTGTGTGTGTGTTTCATTACAGATTCCATGTTGGAGAGTATTCATACAGAGGCTAGGTATAGCAGATCTCTAACATAGAATACAGAATTTCAGAGTTGGAAGGGACCTCAGAAGCCCTCCAATCCAATTCATAGCCCAAATAAATTCCCACAACAAAAATCTGAAAAATGGCAACAGTCCTTGCTTGAAGAACTCAGGTGAGGAGGATCCCACTACTTGTCAAAGCCTCCTATCCCAACTTTGGATAGCTCTTCTTTTAGGAAATTTGCTTAATATTGAACCAAAATTTACCTCTTTGCCACTTCCTCTCATTGCTTCTGGTTCTGCCTGAACAAACTTAACCTCTCCTGAGTGTGGGAGCCTCTGTACCCAAAGGTGGCCGCCATGTTGCCCTAACAGGATTTTCTCTCCTCTAGGCCAGACATCTGTAGCGGCAAGCACCCCAGCATTCCTGGGGTGGCTGCCAACACTTAGATCTGCTTTTCTAAAGGAAAGCAACTCAAAATGGGTTAGCAGTTTTGCTTTAATTAATGAAATATATGTCATTTACCTAGTTCAGGGGGAAAAGGTCAGCACCTCGAACTTCAGAGAATTCAGAGATTACAAGCAGACAACAAATACAGAAAAATATATCAGCAGACAGGCCTCCAACTGACTGACCATTACATCCATACCTAGTCAGTTACCAGAGAGGGAAGCTCCAACATCTGGGTTTTCAAAGCCAGGGGTCTTAATGGCTGCCTAGAGTCTCATCTGGTCAAATCACACAACACTTCTCAAAGTGAGCCCCAAAGCAAAGCCTCACATCAGGGTTTATACAGCCTTCTCTTGGCTCAGAGAATGTCACAACCCTCTTGACCCACTGCCCAATCACAGAGCAGCAAGCCTCCCACCACAGGCTCCAGGTGCACTTAAGCTTATCAAAGGCCTAGGGGCAGGGAAGATCTTAAATTCCCATTCCTATAACAACATCTCCAGTTCCATCAGCCAGCACTCCCATGACATGAATCTGCACCATTCCTTTTGCCCTCCTCTCTGTGGTTTCCAGTTTATCAATGACCCTCCAACTGTGGCTCCCAAACTTAACACCATATCTCAGTTGAAGTATGATCAGGGCAGGGCAGACTAAGACTACCACTGGGACACCACACCTATCTTAATTCAGTGTGTGATAGCATGAATTTTTTTGCCTGGTTTATCATACTTCTGGCTCACATTGGGTTGCAGTTCACTACCCCGCCCCAACATCTTTTCCAGATGATGAATTAAGAATCTTACATATAGGTTCAAAAACTCAGCTTCACATTTCATCTGCTTATATTCAGCCCAATGTTTTGTCCTGTCAAGATCTTTTTGAATTGTGATTATCACCAGGCACTTTAGCTATCCATCTCATATTTGATCTTTTGGATATTTAATGGCTCAATAAATACTTTAGCTCTAAGGAAGGATTTGATACAGGGTGTCCCAAAAGTCTTAGTACAGTTTTCAACTTTAATAGCTGAAAACCACATTATATTTATTATGTATTTATTCTTCTTGTACTTATTTGTATTTGTATTTATATTTCTGTTTATTCCTTTTCAATGACATGTTATTCAGCTCACCCCAACCTTGCATTCTATTGAAATTTTTTTAATCTAGATTCTTTTATCCAACATGTTAGCTATCCCTCCCTATTTTGTGTCAGCAGACAACTTGATAGACATGCCATCTCCAACTTCATCTAAGACATTGATGAAAATATTCAATGCAAAGGCAAAAGCACAGTTTCCTAGGGGCGTTCTATTGGGTGTTCTATTAGGCATCCCCCCCAGGTTGACAATCCACCAGTAACTATTCTTTGGGTCTGACCATTCAACAAGGCCTGTTCTGTACTGTATATAGCTCTTTGAAGGAAGATAAGGAGGTTTTTATTTCATTTTAAACTCAAATACAAAATGAGAAAAGAAAATAAAGAACATTTCCATGTATGCAGAAGAACATGAGAAAGGATGAAGATAATTTTTAATGCTTCATGGCTCCTAAGCCTAGCATTGTATTAAAGACATAGCTGGCTTGATTGATACTTATTGAAGGAAATGATGAAGTATAGAGGACAGGAAGGAAAAAAAGAGAAGGAAGGAAGGATAGAAGTCATGGCTTGAGGCTTCAGTCATTCTGAAAATCATTTCCTTCAGAGGACCATTACAGAGGAGGAAGGATTCTGAGGTGTGCAATGTTAACTTCAAACCTTCCTATTCAAGAAAAAAGAATGCCAAAAATGTTAAGAGCATATATGAAATATCAGATGCACAAAGCATACCTCTGTGACCATTTTAGCAATTCATGTGGATAATCTCATATCTTATATTTCATAAAAAACAAAAAATCTGGGCTAGGACTTTGCTATAACTGGATGACTGTTAGAACCTAGGGCAGCAAGGTAGTGCAGTAGATAGAGTGCTAGACCTGAAGTCAGAAGGACCTGAGTTCAAATCCAGCCTCAGATACTTACTAGCTGTGTGATCCTGGGCAAGTCACTTAACCCTGTTTACCTCAATTTCCTCATCTATAATTGGCAAACCAGGGCAGTATCTTTGCCAAGAAAACCCCAAATGGGGGTCACAAAGAGTTAGCCACAAATAATTGACTTTAAACTTTAGAACATATTTTTGAGAAGCAGTGTAGTATTGAGTATTAGAGTCAGGAGTTCTGAGTTCAAATCCTGATAGATAGTGATAGTAGCTTTGTTATCCTAGCAACTTATTTTCCACAGATACTGGCTTTGTGATCCTGGCAAATTATTTAACATGTTCGATCCTCAGTTTCTTTAATTATAATTTGGAAGTTTAAAATCCATGAACTACCTTCCTTTCAGGGCTGCTATGAAGAAAGTGCTGCACATCTTAAAGGGATATATAAATGTAATTTATTATTATGGGTGAGAGGGAAGAGAGAGAAAATTTAAAAGAGTTTATTAATCATCATTTTCAAGTCTACTTGCATCCCAAATCTTTGGGGGATCAACATTTGCAAGATCTTCTAGGTATAGTACCTGGAAGCTGAATCCCATGAAATAAAGATAAATGTTACTCAAGAGAGAGAAAAAAAGAGAGAGATTTAATGGAAACTATCAAGCACATAGACTACCAGGGGAAATTATTAGCTCAATAATGAAGATATAAATCCAGTGAAAGTTGAGACCTATCAAACACATGGGCTACCATGGGAAATTCCTAGCTCAATACAAACATACAGATCTATCAAAAATGACTAGTATGTGATGAAAATAGAATTTTTAGCAATGATCCTAAAAACATAAGGCATGAAATTATTCCTGAAAAGAGGACAATGTATTAATAATAGATACCTGATGAAGAGTAAGTGGGGGGTGGGGGGGAATCTACTTTGAAGTAAGTTCACATTGATTTCCCATCTCCGTGTAGAGAGAAACAAAGAAAGAATAGGAAAGACAAAGACTGCTAACTATTGTGTCTGCTGGAGGAGTGCCTACACACAGAGCAACTGAGGAGATCACCATATTCCTTACTGCTCTGTCTTCCAGAAGAACAAAGAAAAGAGACAGAGACACAAAAGGGGGTGGGAGATAAAGAGAGACAGAGAAAGAAAGAAAGAAAGAAAGAAAGAAAGAAAGAAAGAAAGAAAGAAAGAAAGAAAGAAAGAAAGAAAGAAAGAAAGAAAGAAAGAAAGAAAGAAAGAAAGAAAGAAAGGAAGGAAGGAAGGAAGGAAGGAAGGAAGGAAGGAAGGAAGGAAGAAAGGAAGGAAGGAAGGAAGGAAGAGAAAGAAGGAAGGAAGGAAGGAAGGAAGGAAGAAAAAAGGAAAGAAGGAAGGGAGAGAGAGAAAGAAAGAGAAGGGGAGAAAGACAGAGACAGGAGAGAGTGTGTGTGTGTGTGTTTCCAACTGATAAGGAAGAGAGGGAAAAAGGAGAGGGCACAAGAGCATGACCATGTCTCTTCTCCTTGTCTCTATCCAAAAGATAAAAGGAGAAACAGAGAGAATGTAAGTACAAGGCCAACCATCTGCTCCTCTACTCAACCTGAGAGAAAAGGGGGAAAGTCCAGTCTCCTTTCCTCTGTTTAACGCAAGAGAAATGAAAGAAAAATAAGAATAGGGACAAGAAGCTGCCGCTGCTATGGTTGACTAGAAGACAAGATAGGTGAAGAGAAAAATTTCAGATGGCCTTGGTCTTTAAGCCCTTACTCTACTGCTGGTCATGTCAGGTCACATGCTCCTAACCTTGTGGGCTCTTGCTAGCATCCATGCATGACTGTTCTCCAGTTCCACTCCCAGGGGTAGGGACAATATCTCTTCCCTTTTATATTCTGAATTTTTCCAGGAAAGGAACCAGCTTCAAATTAAAGGAAACCTACTCCATCAGTGAACCAAAAAACCATCTCCTTAATCTAGTCTACATGACTCATTTAGGGACCACAGCTATGAATCAAGAGGGTCCTTTTCCATTAATGAACAGAAGGATTCCCCTTCAGTTCATGACCTTGACTAGAGTCAAGTGAAGGAGGGTTAGGTTATTCTACATTCCTCCATCACCATCCAAATAGCTGGAAGATATCAGTCGTTACTTATAATATTGCCAAGGATTAAGGAGCTGAGGAAGCTTCATAACATTATAGTCTCTAACAACATCTCAGTCTGATACTTCTCTATTTAAGTGCCGGCAATTCTAACCCAGCAAGAAAGACTTTGAGAGGGGTGGCCAGGTGGCTCAGCAAGTAAGAGCACCGGCTCCAGTGTCAGGATGACCTGGGGTTCAAATCCGGGCTCAGATACTTAGCACCACACCCAGAAATAACTGGCTGTGTAACCTTGAGAAAGTTACTTAAACCCAATTGCTTAAAAAAAAAATAAAAGAAAAAAAAAAGAAAGACTTTGAGTACAGATCTAGTAATGGACCATTTCTCATCCAAGGGCCAGCCTCACTAAGTTCATTCTCACCAGAGAGTTGACCACCAGACAATAATGACTATTATTATTAAGTATTATTATAGCTCTTGTGAGTTCTCCCATCACCAAAGCATTTAACAATTCCTCCAGGACTCAGACCTAACTAACTAGGTGGCACAATAGATAGAGTTCTGGGCCTGAAGTCAGGAAGACTCACCTTCCTGAGTTTAAATCTGACCTTGGATACTTAATAGCTGTGTGATCCTGGGCAAGTCACTTAACCTTGTTTGCCTCATTTTCCTCATCTGTAAAGTGAACTGGTAAAAGGGAATGGCAAACCATTCCAGTGTCTTTGCCAAGAAAACTCCAAATGGGATCACTAAGAGTTGGAAATGACTGAGCAACAAATAAACCTACCTACATGTACATGTATATACATGTACATGTGTGTGAATGTTTGTATGTGCATGTATATCTATATTCTCTATGTTTACCATACAATGACCACTTTCTTACAACTAGTTTCTTGTTTTCTTACTTTTTAAGAAACTAATTTTCAAAAACGATTCCTCAAAAAAAGAAATTATTTTTGTACAATTGGAAGCAGCACCATTTTCAGTAGAAACAGCATAATGTCAAAAGGACATGGGACAGAACAGCTGGATTCTAGTCCCAACTCCACCATGTTACTAAGACATGGGTGTCACTCTCCCTCAGTCTCTTTGGAGTCACTTGTAATATGAAATTATCACTGGCCCTACCAGTACCGAATGAAATAATAGGTCATAGATTTAGAGCTAGAAAGGGGCTTTAGAGGTCCCATCTGTGGGACCTCTATACAAATGTCTACACAAATTTGAGGCATTCTTATTACCAGGATGCCATTTTCTCCCTCTCCAAATTGTCTTCATCTCTTTCTACTGGGACACATAGAACTAAGTTGGACAAAGTCCAAGCTTTTCCTAGTCCCACTACTTTCAAGATAAATGGCATAAGCAACCCCCTGAAGGCTAGTGAAAGGTCAGATAAGGTATATAAATGAACCTGCTTCTCCTTCTAATGGATTGATTTTTATTAATCGCTGTAGCTGATTGCCTGTTGACATTCTGGGGTTTCTTTTAGGTCGTGGGTATGTGATTTTCTTGGCCAAATCATTACACAGAAAATGGTGCTCTGATACTATGTTGTACTGTGATTTCCACAGAAGAGAATAAAAGAAAGTGCTCATGCATTAGTGGAAGAAGAAATAGGGTTCCAGAGGAGTAGGAGGGGAAGGAAGAGGATGAGAAGACAAATTAAAGAGAATTCTGTCATGAGAATTATCAAACACTACAGTGAACGTAGCTGAAGTTTTGGAATCTCCTTCTTGGGATGTCTTATACATCATGCAAATATCACATATATTATAGCTGTCCCTCTGCAGGAACATGGACTAGAACAGGATTTCTTAAGCGATCTAGTGTCATGGCCCCTCTAGCAGTTTAGTGAAACTTTGTCTCAGAATTGGGTCAGGTAAATGGCACAGTAGATAGAGCTCTAGGTTGGGAATCAGGAAGACTTGTCTTCCTGAGTTCAAATCTGACCCCATAGTTATTAACTATGTGACCCTGAGCAAGTCACTTAACCCTGTTTGCCTCAGTTTCCCTATCTGTAAAATGAGCCAGAGAAGGAAATGGAGAATCATTCTAGTATCTTTGCCAAAAAAAAAAAAAAAGAAGCAAAAACCAAATGGGATGATGAAGAGTTTGACTCAACTGAACAGCAGCAAATTCTCAGAATAGGGTTTTTTTTTAATGTATAAAATAAAAGGAAAACAACTCTATTGAAATAATTACCAAAAAAAATTTTAAGCAACAATTCAAGAACCCGTAGAATAGATAATGGCAACTTCCCTCCTCTTTCACTGGCTATTTATTATATTGTCATTAAGAACCATGAAAATGCATAAATTTGTCTCTGACCTCTACAGCCTTGCTAATAACCTTCCATATTCTAAAAACATTCACTGAATGTATTTTTTCTTGTGTGCTAGCTGTCTGCAGAAGTTAGATCAAAAATCCTTAGGACTTGCCCTGGAGTCTGGTTTTATGCTGATTTCTGGGAGGGAACCAGATCTCTTTGCCAGGAAAATCCGTCTCCATCCTCTTGGCATTCTTGGGCAGGTTAATTTATGGAAGGCTATTTGGTTACTTAGTGAAAGGTGTTTACTCTGCACATCAAAGGAATTCCCTGGACCAATGAACCACTTGAGTGGGGGTGTCTGAGAAAGTGAACCTTGGTCTCTCCCCTCTCCCTTACTTCAAAAGGAAAGGAAGCAGATACTGCAGTGAATTTGTTAATGTCACTGGGAGTAGCCTGCGAGGAGAATTCTAAGGTGACCCCAGGGAGTCCAGGAGAGGCTTCCAATATAATGAATCTCACCAGTTATTATTCATTCTGGAAGGGCCCCTTCTGTGACACCCGCAGTGATTAGTCATTTCTAGTCTCTATTGTTTCCATACACTTTCTTAGTGGGTAATTGAATCCCTTGGGTTTATCAGCTGCTGCTGCAGCTCTGGTCTAGCCACTCTCAGCCTACCCCTACCAGGCTGAAGGTCAGTCCTGATCTTGGAACCCTGCCAACATAACTTCCTGACCCCAGGACTGCTTTGAGCCATCCCTCACCCCCAGATGAAGACAAACACCCCTGCTCCAGGAGCTAAAGGCCATTGGAATGCCTTGGCACCCTCCTTCCTCCTCTCCCGAATCTCTCCTAGCATTCAGAATGTGTGTGTATTTTCCCTGGTCTAGCCCTGGGTAATCATGGAATAATACAACCATTACAGCCAGGAAGGATCTCAGAGACCATCTAGCCATCGACACAGAATGTTAGAGATAGAAAGAAATCATCCAGTCTAATCCCACTAATCTTCTAGAGTATATTGAAGCTGAGTAGGAGTGACTTTGTCCCTGGTCACGCAGTAATGAGGTTGAGCCAAGACTCCGGCCTAATTCTTTGGAATCCTTCTTATACAAGTCCCCTGCTCTTTCTACATCTTCCCTTCATTTTGTAGAGGCTGAAAGAGATTTAATGATTTGCTCAAGATTTCCCAGTTAGTTCATTTTTATGAAGCACCTACTATGTGTCAAGCACTGGACTAAGTGCTAGAGATACAGATATGGAAAAGTAAGTTGAAAAACAACAGGAAAAGGTTTTGGTCTTGAAATCAGAAGACTTGGATCTGAATCCTGGGTCTATTATTAGTAGTGTGACCTTGGGCAAGTTCATTTCAATTCCCTGAGCCCCAATTTCCTTCTTTGTAAAATGGGAGTACTGACATTTGTACTAACAGGGTTATTGTATGAGTTAAGGGCCTGGGAAAGTGGGCCACTGAAGGGAAGACACGCAGGTGTTGCTATATGTTGAGAAGGGGTCCTCCTTACTTCTTACTTTTCTCTGGGCACTTACAAAGGAGAAGTAAGTACAATTCCACAAGGGTCATTCAGTGACATCAGGAAATAGGCAGACAACTGGCATACGAGACATTGTGGTTGGAGGCTGACCCGGGTACCATGACAGTCAGTAAGCATTTGTTGAGTGTCTGCTGTGTACTAGGGATACAAAAATAGACAGAGAATCCTTGCCCTCCAGGAGCTCACGATGTAATAAACAACTATGTACAAACAAGCTCTATACATGACAAATAAGAAATAACAGAAAGAGGAGAAGATGCTAGAATGAAGAAAGGTTGGGAAAGGCTTCCTGTCAAACATAGGGCTTCTCTTGAAGCTTGAAGGAAACCAGGAGGCAGAGATAAGGTGTGAGAGCATTAGGACAACCAACGAAGAAGCCCAGAGCTGGGATGAAGTGTCTTGTTTGAGGAAAAGCATGGAGGCCAGTGTCACTGGGATTGAAAGGAGGCAGGAAAGACTGGAAAGGTAGTGAGGGGCCAGGGTATGAAGGGCTTTGAATGTCAGGAGTTTGCATTTGATCCTGGAGGTGATAGGGAGCACTGGAGTTGATTGAGGACCGATATAGTCAGATCCATGAGTGTGGCAAGAAAGAGAATGAGTATTTCACTCCAAAAGCCAACAGTCATTATTAACTCATAGTAATTATTAGTTCATAGCTCTAGAATAGGATAACCCCAGAGATAAGTTAATCCAACTCCCTTGTTTTAGAGGGATGAGAAAATTACAGCTTAACCCCAGTCATACATAGTAGTAAGAGGCAGAGCTAAGACATAACTCTAATTCTTTGACTTCATATCTTACGCTTTTTCTCTAGTACTACAAAGTGCCAAAGTGCATTTTGGGGGGTTCATTTGGTTTAAGGGAAGAGAGAGAGTGGCTGGGAGCCCTCATGGTCATCATGATGTATATGGCGGGGGGGGGGGGGGGGGGGGGGGGGGGGGGGGGAAGAGTTGGGGGGGGGGGGGGGGGGGGGGGGGGGGGGGGGTGGGGGGGGGGGGGGGGGGGGGGGGGGGGGGGGGGGGGGGGGGGAAGGTAGAGTGCATGAGGATAAGTTTAGGGCTTGGTTGCTAGTATCTCCTCCCCCCACCACAGCACAAACACAGCTTATAACAGTATGGAACAAGCAATGATGGGAGCTGGGAGATCAGATTTGGTATGGTATAATATATCCGAATCATAGGCAGAATCAAAGTTACAGGTTCTTGCTCTCAAGGAAAAACATCTGCATAGGGACTGGCATCTTAACATTATAAACCTTAAAAATGCCATGTAAGTGTGAATTATTACTATTATTATTCTTACTAGTAATAGAATCAGCAGCCACAGAGCTGGGACTTCAAAGCAAATCTCCTGACTCCCATGCAAAGGCTCCTTCTGCTATACCTTGCCATTTAGCTAGAGGTCACATTCTGTGTGCAGATGATCCTTTTCCCACCATATAGGTACATTCCTCTTCCTGGTATACCTGTCTGCTTTTCAAATGAGTAATATATGGATTATTCCAACTCTGCCATGAATTATATGATTACAAAATTAAACCGTGCCATTCCAAATGCCATAGCAACAAATGACTATAAAACAAATATTCCCAATTCTCAGACAGTGCACCATTACTTTGAGCCATATTCAATACAATCAAATTCCAAAACAGTGGAAAATTTTGGATACTCTATTAAAGGGTCATGCAATGAACACTGCCCTTTAGCTCATCATGAACTAATAGCAGTAGGGACTTTTTAAAAACATAGACTCATGGAGCAGGAATCCTTATAATGATCACATTCTTTGAAAAGCCTGGGAAAAAACCTGCGAAAGTTGCAAAGAAAGATAGATTTTATTTTTTCAAAATAATAAGATAAGGACATAGGGAACCAGAGAGAAGAGACACTCCTGGAAAAGTGCAGCCAGGCTTTACTTTTTTTTTTTTTTGCTATAGCCATTACAAAGTTTTCTGGAAGCCAAGTTCATGCACAAAGTCTTCCTTTTCTGGAAACCCTGTGACTTACTATTTTAGCCAAGCTGAAATCATGAAAACATTTTTTCCTTCTATAAATATATAACATTCAGGCACCCCTTCTTCATCAAACTTATTCCAACCCATACTAGGAGTCCTGCAAGCCAACTTTGGCAGAAATACATATTAATCCAGCACTTGTTCATTTGGTGACAGCCCCTAAGGCCCCTCCTGCAAGATAGATCTGTCCAAAGTCAGGTTAGCGTGTAAGGTCTCAGGCTGCTTTTAATGGTCTGGAGCATACCAAGGAAGTGAGACACATACAGTACTCCTTGAGTTCTGATCTGTTCGACTATCTCCCTTCCTTTCATGCATGCCACCTCCCCACCCTGCTTCCAACACACACAGAAACACACACATGCACACACATGTGTATACACATGCACACATTCATGTCCTTACTTTAAATGGTACTTGGAACTGCTAGGATCATGGGTCTAATGTCAAAACCCTGTCACTGAATATTGTCTTTAGAAGTACGTCATATAGGGGTGGCCAGGTGGTGCAATGAGTAACAGCACCAGCCCCAGAGCCAGGATGACCTGGGATCGAATCCGGGCTCAGATATTTAGCACCACACCCAGAAATAACTGGCCATGTAACCTTGAGCAAGTTACTTAACCCCAATTGCTTTAAAAAAAAAAAAGTACCCCATACAGTCAAATAGCCTGTACTTGAAGTAGGTGGGCTAATTTTCAGTCTCAAAAGGGACCTGAGATAAATACTAGAGATGAACAATGAGAGCCCAGACTTTAACAGGAAGAAGACATTGTACTAGTTGGACTTGGGAAATTGCTGAGGGCTTTTGGTCAGTCCAATGTGCAACAGCACATTTTTTAATGACAGCATGCCAAGGGAAAACTACAAGATATGGATTCAGAAGATTCATAATTGCAGCTGACCCAAAGGGCAATGAAAATGGGGGACAGCAAACAGGCAGCAGCACATTACTATTGATGACTTGTATGCAAAGCATGACAAAAGATATTACCATGGATATGAGTAACTAGAAAAGGAGGTGTATCAAATACAGTGAAAATGGGAGCCCTGAGGTTGCATAATATATCAAAAGAGAATTGGTCCTACCATTCTGGAAGGCAATTTTGAATTAAGTGAAGAGAGTGGCTAAATTGTCCATGGACTTTTGACCTAGAATTTCCACTGCTAGGTAGGTATATATCCCAAAGAGGCCAATATAAAAAAGAAAGCCTTTATAGACACCAAAATATTTAGTGTGGCACTTTTATGTTAGTAAAGAACTGAAAATAAAACAGATGCCCATCTATTCAGAAAATGACTAAATTAACTTATGGGACATGAATGTAATGGAAGAAATTATGTTAATGTGTTAAGAAATTATGAATACAGTTAATTCAGAGAAGCATGGTAGATTTATATAAATTGGTGCAAAGTGAAGTAAGCAGAACCAGGAGAAAGTTTACACAACAACCACAACAATGTAAATGGAAAGAAAACAACAAAACAATAGAAACTAAAGGTTGTGTAATATTAACCAGCTTTTATATGGTGCTTTAAGATTTGCAGAGTGCTTTACAAACCCTGCTTCATTTTTTTCTTCACAACAACCCTGGCAGGTAGGTGCTATTATTGTTGGGTCATAAAAATCAGGGGGGGCAGAAATTATCTCAAGTTAATGAGAAGTTTAGTGATTGGCATATGCAAAATAGCCAGAATGCATACATGTATAGGCAAAATACATGCAGGTAAGTACCCCATGAGAGAAACTACAAAATTTCCTAAATCACCTCAATGTTTATACTTGATCAAGTCCTTGAGCAAGTATAGTCTTACAGTTTATCGGCAATTCTGTTTCCTCCTTTTTCTGTTTTGGGACCTTGTGGATCAACATGAATTATTTTCCCTTATTTCAACATTCTGTAATAGTCATACATAATACATAAAAATTTAACCCTTCATTATCATCCTCATTTTACATGTGAGGAAGCCAAGGCAGACAGAAGTTAAGTGACTTGCCCAGGGTCACACACTAGTAAGACTGAGGTCAAATTTGAACTCAGGTCTTCCTAACTCCAAGTCCAAAACTCTATCCACTCTACCACCTAGATGTTCACAAATAAACTGGTCCCAAAGAAGATATGAGAAAATAGCTCTTTCCCCCCACCCTTCTTGCAGAGGTGAGAGACTGTGAACATGGAATATTGCGGATAACATCAAACTTCTTTTATATGTTGATCAGTTTTATTGATTTTTTTTTCCTTTCTACTTTTTCATTCTTTATTATAAGGAAGACATTTTGGGGAAGAGAAAAGGAACAATATAAAAATGTAGGTGATATAAAATCAAAGCTATCATTAAACTTTTTTAATATTAAAGGAACCAGTGGAAAAGCTGGAGAATCCTTTGGGGAAGCTTTATGAATACAGTGATAAAAATCACATAGAATGAAGAAGTGTGACTGAGTTCTGATCTCTGTTGGTTCAGGGAGGGATGTTCATATTGATGAGATCATGGATTTATTGGAATACTGAAATACAGTGAAGACTTTGGATGTGATCTTCAGACCATGAGATCCCATGAACCCTATCTTTGATGTCTCTGAGGTCTGTTTTCCTAACCTCTTGGGTCAATGTCAGACTGTTCTTAGAAATCCTCTCCTTATCTATCCTGACCTTGAAGATAAGATCAGCCTCAGAAAGTTTCCCTTTTGTTGAGTTTGGTTTTTTTGTTTGTTTGTTTGGTTGGTTTTTTTGTTTTTGTTTTTGTTTTTTTACCAACCAGCTCCTTCTTATGGGTTCCTTTTTTCATTTCAATCCAAAATGATGAAATGATCAACCTGGCAAGTTAGGAATTTATCAGCTTTTATCTGTTGCCAAAGTGCTCTGTGGAAAGATTTTGATGATGCTCTCATTACTGTCTTCAAGAAGGAAGGCAAAAAAGCCAACTGAAACAACCACTATATTTTTATCATTTCTTTCCATTGCTGGCATGCCCTGGCAAAGTCCTTCTGGATCATTTAAACAAAATTTCTAGCTACGAGCTCCTGAAATTTAAGTGTTGTTCCTAATTATGTTACAGCACTACAGAACTTTTCTTTGCTATGCTGTGTCAGACACGAGAAAAGTACAGGAGAGAGATATCACCAAATACAATGACCTTACAAAGGCATCTGATAGGGTAACAGACCCATGAGCACAACAATTTAATTCAGCAAGTATTCATTCTTTTTTTAGTATTTTATTTTTCCCCAGTTACATGTAAAAACAATTTTAACATTTGTTTTTAAAACTTTGAGTTCCAAATTCTCTCCCTTCCTCCCTCCCGAACCCCCGTCACTGAGAAGGCAAGCAGTTCTTCAGAGGTTATACACATGTAGTCAAATCCTTCGTTCTTTATTAAACATCTACTGTGTGCCAAGCATTGTGTTAGACCTGGACATACAGGATAAAAACAAAACAGATTCTGCTTTGAAGGGCCTTGCATTCTATTGGGGGAAAACAACATGTACTTAGAAAATTAAATAGTAAACACAGAGTTATTAGGCGCTTACTGTGGGGCAGGAATATGTGCCAGGGGCATTTGGGGGTTCAGGAGAACCAGAATATCTGGTGTGGAGGCTTTCCAAGTCCTTTTCAGGGCTGCCCATCCACCTTTGGTGTCCACCTGTCACCCAACTCTCACCTGTGGCCCCAGGAAGTTGTAGCATGTGGAGTGGCCATAACTCAGTAAACTGTCTCAGCAGGCTAACTAACCCAAGGTTGATGGGCTGACAGGCCTCACATCTGTTGGTGAGTTACCCAAGTATGTTAAGACCTGTACTGGCAGACTAGACAGAAAAAAAGCAGTTTGTTGCAACAGCCCTGAAGGTAGCTGACCCAGGTGCTGTGGAGCTTACAAAGACGCCAAGGTCATCTACTGCATCCCAGGCCATTACCCGTTGTCTTGGCTTTGGTCTTGCCACTGGACTTCTATGACTCTGGAAGAGAGAGTGAGGCTGAGGACTTTGTGCAACTCTGCCTCATTTTAATACAATCCACACACAAGTCAAGACATCTGTCACTGGTCATCTTGGAAAACAAAGGACAAGCAGCACCAGCAACAATGTGCCAGGTAATATATTAACCACTGGGGATATAGAGAAAGGCAGAAACACAGTCCTGTCCCTCAAGGGGCTTGTATTCAAATGCAGGAGAAAATATGCAGGTACATAAAAGATTTATGCAGTGTGTAAAGAGTTCACATTCTAATGCAGGAGAAAATGTAGAAACAAGTCTAGATCCGAGATATATACAGACTAAATGGAATGCAATTTCAGAGGGAAGATCACCTATAAAAAATGGGATTTAAATTGAACCTTGAAGAAAGTCAGGGAAGCTGCAGGATGGAGATGAACAAACTGTCTGCAGAGTGCATAAAAGTAATTTCAGGGGCCATGAAGAGCAGTGGCAATGAGGGAGATTTACCTATGCAGAAAAATTGTATACTCACTGCAAGTAAGAAGGCTGAGGCTTTTCCTGCATAGATACGTTCCTCAGCTCAGTGACTGTTTGCTCCAGATTCCCGATGCTGCATCTGGCCAGGGTTTGGAGTCATCTGTGACCATGAAACAGATGAAAGTAGCTGTCGCCTGTGAAGGCCAGAGATGCCCCCTTGACATCATTGGCATGCTTATCAGTCCCCATCTTCGGCTTCTTTTCCTTTCATTCTTTCCTTAGCCAACTGTAGCCAACACATCTTACATGCCTGCAGACCTGGACTCATCTATACCCTAAAAACTCTTCTTACCTAGTCAAGAAATATATTTCCAGTATTTAGTGTAGTACCTGGTATATAGTAGGCTTTTTTTTAAAGCAATTGGGGTTAAGTAAATTGCCCAAGGGTACACGGCCAGTTTTTTTGTGTGGGTGTTAAGTATCTGAGGCTGGAACCCATCCCCGGTCCTCCAGACCCTGGGGCCAGCGTTCTTACTCACTGCACCACCTAGCAGCCCCTATAGTAGGCTTTTTAATAAATGCTGGTTGATTGACAAGTAAATCCTGTTTAACTAATTATCTGTTATTTTACCTGGAGGCATATCACATAAAATATCTTTTAAAATTCCATAATTTCATCTCTTTACTTCTTTGTTTGTTATTCAGTTGCTTTTTGGTCTCATTCAACTCTGTGACCCCATTTGGGGTTTTCTTGGCAAAGATATTGGATTGATTTTCGATTTCTTTCTCCAGCTCTATTTTACAGATGAGGAAATGAGGCAAAGTTAAATGACTTGCCCAGGGTCACACAGCTAGTAAATATCTGAGTTTGGATTTGAACTCAGGAAGATGTGTCTTCCTGATTCTCAACCCAGTGCTGTATCCACTGCACCACCTAGCCACCCTTGCTTCTTTAGGTGACTGCCAGTAAAATTTCAGTGAGAATTATGTGGGGGCAGCTAGATGGCACCATGGCATGGGGGAAAGGGAACAATGCAGAATAAAGTCACAGAATCTCGAGTTGAAAGAAATATCAAATTCCATCTAGGTCAAGTCATATTGGATCAAGAATCCTCTATGCCATCCTCAAGGTATGTACGGATTGTTGGGACAAATGTACTGGAACAACCAGGCATGTGTAGCTAATACTTTATGCAACTTCTATGTCAAAAAGTGATGATTTGGGCCTTGTTTGGAGACTTTCAATGAAGGAGAGCTCTCTACCTTCCAAAACAGGCCATTCAGTTTCTTTCATTGTTAGGCTGGGGAGGGGGGAGGGGGAGAGCGGTGCTTGCTTTTTATCTGTGTTTCTGTGTACATTGTTTTGGTTTGGTTTTGCACCAAGCCTGCAGCTTCCCTCTGCTCAGTAATCACTCCTAGTTCTGCAGAACCAGGGGCCCAATGGAATAAGTCTAATCCATTTTCCACATGACAGGTCTTCAAGTACTTGCAGACCTAGTCCGCTCCAGGCTGAACATAGCCCAGCTGAAAGAAAAGGTGGCTGAGTCAACGGGAGTGCCTGTTCAGTCAGGGAGAGTATTAGAAGGGGTCAAAATGGTATCGTGGAGGGAACACCCGGAGAGCCTTGTGATTGATGGGAAGCCTCTATAAGGAGCTCAGAATGTGGCTCCAGTGTGAGGGGACAGAAGTGTTTGACTGCAGCATTAGGAAATCCCTGGGGCTGACCAAACAGGACATGAGGAAGCTTGGGAGAGTTGCTATGGAAATGAAACCTGGTTAAACCTGAACAAAGATTTCCACTGAAGTGAGGTAGCTATAACGATTGCTTCTGTGAGGGGTCTGCACCTAGATGGCAGAAATGCACGCTGGTAAAACTTGGAAGGAAAAGAGCTTTTGAATCACAGATAACTCAGATGTTGTTCACTTCAGAATAGGTTGTGAGGCTCCAAATCTTTCCAATGAAGCACAAGATGGTCCAGCAATTAGTTGGTGGAAAGTGCAATGCAGTCGTATCCTGCAATCCTACACATGGTGTGACTCACTTTATAAGACACATCTGTTCCTAAAACCTTGTTTTCTAAAATGAGTTTTTATAAACAAAATAATTTCCACATTGATTTCCATCATAATTTAGTTAAGGTTTCAGCCAGAACATCCCATCTGGTCTCATATCCACTTTTTTTTTTTTTTGGAGAGGGGAAGGCAGAGCAATTAGGGTTAAGTGACTTACCCAAGGTCACACAGCTAGTAAGTGTTAAGTGTCTGAGGCCAAACATCCACTCTTAAATATTCAGACAGTTGCCACTTGTTTCACTCAGATCCTGAGGTCTGGATTTTCTTGTGGCCCATAGGCATTATCTATATTCATATTAAAACTATAAGAAACAATAGTAATTTGCCATTCAAATAAATATAATCTGATGGAGACAGACATATCATGACCCCCCCAGTATTGCTGTTGCTGTGTGTGAAAGGCACTAGACCTCAGCTTCCCACGTTGGCTTCCTTCTCAGTTCCGGGCTTAGTGCAGAAGGGCCAGACCCGAACACGTGTCCTAGTGGTCATGCTAACTCCTCTTCATGGAATTACCACCAGAGCTCCTGAAAACAGTCTCACTTTCTGTCTCCAATACACTGGCATTTTTCCTGACTGTTTCCCAACACACAAACTACCTGGGCTCACTCTTTCCGTCATCATCCTCTGGTCTTGCGTTGGAGCTACAGTTTTGTCTCCCTGTCAGTCCGAGTACCATTCCTTGTGCCCCCTCAGTCCTCCCTGATTTGCTTCATTTTCTAGTGAATACATTCATTGGCTCTTGCATACAGAGGTTACCACCTTCCACTGTAGGTTTTCTGACACCATTGTCAGGGATATGCCTGCAAGGGAAGTTTTTTCCTGAGATTTCACAAGGGCTGTGTTTGGGACAGAACAGCCTCCTGCCTAAATGGGTGTTCTCTGATGACTAGAGGACTAGTAGAGGTTTTCAATCCATCACATGCCAGGAAACATTGCACAGAGACTGGCGATCTATTGTAATAGAAATAGCTCTGGAAATAGAATTTAGGAGATTGAATTCTGTTCCTTGCTCCAGTATTTATCTGTGCAATCATAAGATGTCACTTTACCTCTCAGTTTTCCCCTTTGTGAAATGGGAACAATAATAAATATTAATATAGCATAGGCTGTATTTGTGCACAGGCCAATGGCAAGGTTGGGAAACTTGCTGCCTTGAGGCCACATGTAGCCCTCTAGATCCTCAATGAAAATGCAGCCCTTTGACTGAATCCAAACTTCACAGAACAAATCCCCTTAATCAAAGGATTTGTTCTGTAAAACTTGCACTTAGTCAAAAGGCCATACCTAAGGACTCAGAAAGCCATATGTGGCCTCAAGGTCACCGGTTCCCCCACCCCTGGATGGGCCTCATATCTAAGGCCCACCCCATCAATAAACCCAAGTCAGTATGAAAAGAGTCTGACAGGAACACTAAAAAGAGGAAAAATATCACAGGGCTCAACAAATATTTCTCACAAATGAACAAATTGTAATCATGACAAAACCAGAGGAAATAAAAAAAGAACCATCAGAACCTTCTGTATGCAGAATTACATGCCAACAAAAAAACTGAGAACATAAAAAAACTTAGAGGAATACCTTCAAAATATAAAATACCCAAATTAACAGATCTCCAAGTAGCAATATTTAATCCAGTTTCATAAAGGAAATAGAATTAGCTGTAAAGGGACTAACAAAGGGGTAAAAATGAGAGCTGTACCAAATTTTTAAAGAAAAATTAATACCTATACCACACAAATTTATTCTCAAAAACTGAGAAAGAAAGCACTTTACTAAGCTCCTTTTATATGACAAATAGAGCCTTAATGCCAGAGAAGGGTAAAACACAGTACCAATATTATTTCTGAATATCAATTTTAAGTCTGGATGCATCACTTGATCTATATTGGGCAGTAGTAACAAACTCAGATAGAAAGGGGGCCACTAAGCCATACATGAGGTCTCTGAAGTTTGCACGTTGACTTAGAAAACCATATATTAATATTACCTGCTTTGTTGTATTTTTATTTGTTTTGTTAAATATTTCCCAATTACATTTTAATCCGGTCCTGGTGCTAGGGAGTGTAGTAGACCACCTGTGATGTTAAAATGGAACTCCTTATAATCTTAGCAAATTGCCCAGGGCACTGAGATGCTGATTAACTTGTCAATTAATGTGGCCAAACAGCTAGTATATGGCAAAGTCAGAATTTGAATTGAAGTCTTTGTGACTCTATTGTTGTTTATCTCCTATGCCATACTAACTCTGTAAACTTCAAGACTTGCTGTAGATGTGAGCTGTTATTGTTGGAGGCAGTGAGGCTTAATAGCACTGGACTTGGAGCCCGGAGAACCGAGTTCAGGTTTCAGCTCTGACTATCACACATGCTAGTTGAGTGACCCTGAGCGAACCATTTGACCTGAGTTTCACTTTCCTCTGCTGTAGAAGTGGACTGCTTGTACTGCCTACTTCCCAAGGATGTTTTGAAGAAAGTGCTTTGTAAAGCGTTGGGTCAATGATTAAAGGAGCTCTAAGGGACCCTGTAAATTAGCCAGACTAAGTTATTACTGCTAGTACATCATAAATTAAGAACAGAAGCAGAGAGAGAACCATCCTCTCCAGTCCCTCTGTGTGGGTCCTCCGTGGAGTAGGAGAGATACACAACAGTCAATCAATAAGCATTGATGACGCACTTACCATGTGTCAGGTTTGCTAGACTCTGGATATACAGTAGGGAGAAAGCTAGGACAGGAGGGTGAAAGTGGCTGTCTGCATTTAAGGCAAGGTTTGTAGGTTCTAAGCAACAGTAAACAGCAGGTTTCTCTTCTGAATTTCTGAAAGCAGTGGACAGAAAACAGAAGTACAGGAAATAGAGCTAAAGAATAGCCAAATGACCAATCCCTGCAGAGAATCTGTGGCAGTTGGGATTAAGCCTAGTAGCTGATGACTCCGACAGCTTACTGGACAGTCCTGTTACCATAAAAGGTGGATGGGGTACTAGGGAGAGAGCAATCAATACCTCCTGATTGTTTGTAGGCTTCTGGGGAGAAATTCATGGAATACTGGTCAACTTTGTTTTCCTTAATTGTGCTTCACTCATTTCAAGACTTGTTTAGCATCTCCAGTTGTGGAAAACCCTAGGATTTTATCTTAACCCTGACATAGGCTTTAAAATTGAGCAGGTGGATTTAAGTCTGGGCCTTTCCAATTCGATCCAACCAAAAACTACATGCATTCATTTCTGTAATCCCGCATAACATAAGATGTTACTAGCTTTCTCCATAT
This sequence comes from Petaurus breviceps papuanus, assembly GCF_028583685.1. Taxonomy (NCBI): domain Eukaryota; kingdom Metazoa; phylum Chordata; class Mammalia; order Diprotodontia; family Petauridae; genus Petaurus; species Petaurus breviceps. The sequence continues at coordinate 384,772 of NW_027187281.1, read as the reverse complement.
GTGCTGTAATACCAAAGGACTGGGAGTATGGAGTAAGGAGCCACTGTTGCTTCCCCATGTCCCCTGCCTGGTAGAGCTGGGAAGGATCTCAGAGGACATCTTTATTTTACTCATGAGAAGACTGAGGCCCAATTTAAGTGACTTCTCCAAGGTCGTGTAGGTAGTTTTTACCATCAATCTCTATTATCTAACTCTGCTTTGACCTCCTTCATTTCTCACTACTACTACTACTACTATCCATCTTTTTCCTGGATTCCTAGGGTAATAGATTTATATGTGGAAAGAACTCAAGAGATCATGTTATATACCCCTCTCCTCATTTTATATGTAACAAAATTGAGACCACAGAGGTTAAGTAATTTCTCTTTGGTCATACAGGTAAGTAAGCAGAGATGGGATCTGAATCTCCCCTCCTCTGACACCAAATCCATTGTTCCTTTCACTAATATTAAGATGTCTCTGGAAAGAAAGAGAACAGGTTCTTCCTTCTCTGGGAGCACTCTTCTCTTGTATTTAAAGTAATTTATTGCTCGGGAAGGGCAAAATCCCCTTTTTGATACACTTCATTTCACCATGACTTTGGATTACCCCACATAGTTTATAGAGTAGTCTTAGTGAGGATTCTTGATGCCTGGGTTAGGTCGATGGTTCCTATAAAATTTGGTGGTCTAGGTTTTGTTTTTGTTTTGCTGACATAAGTACAATGTACTTAAATTACTAACATTAACCTTATTGTTTCTGTTCTAATATCACTCATTATTAATGTTGTGCATCTAAGCATGATATCCTCTTTCCATTGAGTTGTCTTGGTGTTCCTTTAGGCTTTTCCAAGGATTCAAGAGAATGATTTATAACAGCATAATTGTGCAGATGTGCCACCAGAAAACTAACAATCCCATATTAATGGAGTATTTCCTATTTTCCCAACAGGCACACAGTTTATATAGAAAATCTTCCAAAGCCAGCAAGCTTCGCTGCTACCCGGAGAAGACTTCTTCCTTCATCCCTTCATCTGGTTTCATCCCACGAAGTCGCACACTCAGCAGCAGCCAGCAGCAGCAATTAGGAGGTCCGCTCAATGGGCTCTACCAGCCTGACCTGCCCCCTGGGAATCAGGGAGGACAGACTCAAGGAAACAGCAATGCTCGGCACCCATCTTGGTCATTCCAGAGGAGCAAGTCACTGTTTTGTCTGCCCACTGGAGGAGCTACCCTTGCCTCTGACTCTTTGCCTTTGGCCGAACCACTCTGGGTTTTAAACAGAGGCTCCCAGGCAGAAGAGTCATCAACATGTAAACAAAACCTCAAGCTGTCTGTTGATGACTTAGAAGATGCCCAAGAAACTGATGTGGACACAGGCCTAAAGCTTTCCTTCTCAGACTTGTCTGTAGTCTCAGCTTATTCAGCTCCCAGTGGGTTTTGCAATAATTTGGAAACTTTCCTCCCCCCAAGAAAATGTCACCCCCATCGGCCAAAGCAGGGAGTTTCCAAAGGAAGGCCACTATCTGCGTCAAGCGGTGTGCCAGCAGAGGCCTCCTGTACTTCCCTTTCCTCTTTTACTGAGGGGTCATCCGACTCTCCCCCATCATCTGCAGCCTCTCCCTTCGCATCCTCCTCCACACTCAAGGAGACCTCCGTGCCCCCTGCTTCCCATTCTTCAGAAGCCAGGCAAACTAGTGACCTCCCCCAACAACTTGCAGAGTCCTCAGGTGCCCCAACTCATGAAATAGAAGAGTTCTACATCTGAAGTTTTCTCACTATCACCCCATTCTTGGAGCCTCGGAAATTCTCACCTACCCTCGTCCCCACTGCGCTGCTGAGTTACAAATACTACGAGTATTTATGTAACAACATCTGTACTCCTCTGGAAATGAACTACTTGCCCTCTTTCTAAGAAATTCATAACATATGTGATATAATCATTACTTCTTAGCAGAGAGCTGCTTTCTTCCCAGAGACAATGGAGAACCATTGACATTGTTATGCCAATAACACCCATCTCTAAATTGCAAAATATTGTTTTAAAAAGACTCAACTTATAAACATAATTTATTGCTTGAATAACTCAAACACATCTTTTTACCACCTGAAACCAGCCGATATAATTATGGTTTGATAGTTCTTACAAACACGAAAGCAAAATAATTAAAGCCAGGATGCTAAAATTTGGAAAAGTCAGAGATACTTTATTACTTTTATAAGAAGTATGCAAAAATATTTCTTACATAATGTAATGAATATAATTATTAATATGAATATGATGAATATATAATATGATGAAATATAACATTACAGCTGTCCTGAAAATGACCTTTTTAGAGACCTACAAAAGCTCTTTCTGGTAACTAGAGGAGGTTTTATAGGTCTCTAACAAGGTAAATATTTGCAAATTCTGTTACCAGAAAACACCTAGGTAATACAAATGTAGGTGCCTACTTATCCATAGTGTACCTCACTGTAAGAAAACCCAATATATGGAAAAAAGGAGATTTACAAATGTCAAATTGTCTACTTTTTAAAAAGAATTTCTTTTGCTGATGAAAAGACTCACAATAGGATTCCTTTAAGTCACAAGCTGCCTTAGCACATTTAAAATGTGACTTGCTTTACAAAGTTTGTAATTGCTTGTGTCTTTTCAGGATCAAACCTAGTCTTTAAAGGGGCATGGCAGAGATTAATCTGCTGTCCTAAATTAGTGGTGCTCTCTTAGGTTATTAATAACAGGTCACACTAAGCACTATAAGCTAGGTATATAGATAAGCACTATTATCCCATTTTTGAGATGAAGAAACAGGGGCTCAGAGGAGTTAAGGGACAAATGGTGTCTGATGCAAGATTCAAACCCAGGTCTTCCTAAGTCCAAGTCCAATAGGTCTAGTCACTATGTGATAAGTCATATTCTGGCAAGGAGGAATTTTTGTGTGCATTCACATGTGTACATATATGTGTGTATACATATACTCACATATAAAATAAACCTGGACTCATATTAACCCAAAATAATGTTCCCCTCAGTTAACTGTGAAGTTTCATCTTTCTTAAGGATGTCTTTTTTATATTTTCTTTGCTATATTTTGGTTTTTCATCACTTTCATTTCCAAATGCATATGCTAGCCCACCCATTGAGCATCCCTTATAACAAAGAATTAAAAAGAAAGAGAAAAAAAATCAGTTCAACAAAACTAATTAGATTATCAACAAAGCCTAACAGTATATTCAACATCGTATCCAGAAGTGGGGAACTGGTGACCTTGAGGCCACATGTGACCCTCTAGGTCTTCAAATGTGGCCCTTGGACTGAATCCAAAAAATTTGTTCTGTGAGGTTTGGAAGTCCAAGGGTGTAGCAGCAAGCACCCCAAGCACGTCCTCAGGGTTTGCTGCCCATACAGGTTCTTGGATCTGCTTTGATAAAGGAAAGCAACTCAAAATGGGTTAACAAGCTTACTTTAATCAGTCAGACATATATCGTTTACCTTGTTCAGGGGAAAAAAGTCACACCCCGAACTTCAAAGTATACAGGCAGAATTATCAAGACAGAAACAGATCAAGTAGACAGATTTCCAAACTGTCCAACCATTACATCCATACCAAATTAGCATCTGGGTTTTTCAAAGCT
>NW_027187281.1:353928-381055 GCF_028583685.1 Petaurus breviceps papuanus | reverse complement strand
TACATCCATACCCAGTCAACATCTGGGTTTCCACATCTGGGGGGGGGGAGGGCCTGGACAACGGCTTCCCAGAATACAGATCAAATCACATAACACTTCTCAAAGTGAGCCCCCAAAACAAAGCCTCACATCAGGGCTTACTTATATAGCCTTCTCCTGGCTCAGAGAATGTAACAACCTTATTGACCCACTGGCCAATCAAAAAGTATTTACTGAAAAACAAGCCTCCCACCCCCATGTTTCAGGTGCACTTTAGCCTAGGGGCAGGGAAGATCTTCCAAATTTGCATTCCCATTACAAAGGGCCGCACTTGAGGACCTAGAGGGCCACATGTGACCTCAGGGCCACAGGTTCCCCACCCCTGTTCTTATACCCACAACTAGGTGGCACAGTAGATAGAATGCAGAATTTGGGGTCAGAATAGTCTGAGTTCGAATACTGCCTCATGCCTTTATTAGCTGTGTGACCCTGGGCAAATCACTTAACTTTTGCCTCAGTTTCCTCAACTGTAAAAAATGGGAATAATGATAGCATCAATTTTACAGGATTGTCTTGAAGATCAAATGAGATAACACATGTAAAGTAATTTGTAAAACCTTAAAGTACTTTGGTAAATATTAGATACTATTGCCATTATTATTATTACCCCCCCCCCCCCAATTTCTGCTAGGAGTGGGAGTCACATTTTCTCATCTTCTTTGGGTCATATTTCTGAAGATTTTCTTTAAAAAATGTGAAAGCTAATCACAGTTTAATTAGAGTAACAGATATGAAAACTAAAAACAAGAAATTTAACATTAGCATTAATGGTATCAATGCCTTGGTCAGGCAGTCCCACCCTCCCAACGCCCCACGTCATATACAACAGAGACTGGAGATTTTTGACTTACAGGTTACTGTCATGCCATGCGTTCATAGAGGCTTGAGTTAAGAACAGGAATCAGCCTGAACATTTCCTGCCTTTTGTCCATGCCTATTATAGCATGAAGAATGTTTAAATCTCATCCTTTGTCCCAGTAGGGTTGTGTTTATGGCCCTGCTGAGCCCTGGCACTAGGGATATGGCTGGGTTTGCCCCAGAGACTAGTCACCTTGTCTAGGAAGGGAGGATGAATTTGGCCTTGTCAGTTCCAGTTTGGCACATGAAGGTGACATTTTCTTCTTAGCCTACACTGGTATTTTGGGTACAAACTTATTCAATACCACCCCCCCCCCAGGAAAGAACAAATAATTAAATTAAAACAGCCCCAGTGTTGATAAGATGGCTATTTGAGGTCTATAATTCCAATAAAACCATCTAAATCAGGACTAACATGGTACAAAGCCAAAAGTTATTAAAGACAACAGCAAGCTTCATTTCATGGCTCTAGTTCCTAGAGATGATGCATGGGCAGCTCCCCCTTCCCCTACCTTCCTTCCACCCTGTCAGCTTGGTACTCAGTCAGTAGCTGGTGATCATAAGCAGAGAAGGACCAAGTAGGCCAAAAAACAAAAAAAAGAAAGCATCAAAAGCAATGAACAAATGAATGAGAAAGCATTTATCACATGCTTACTATATACAAAGCACAGGGAATATACATATGGAGGTAAGATAGTCCCCACTCTCAAGGAGCTCCTGGGGGGAGGGGGGGGAGGTGGCTCCTACAGAAGGTTTCAGCTGCAAGTCAGATGAAAAAGTCCCATGATCCTCAGGGTTCTTCAGCACAGCAGGTGATTATGCATCTTTAATGTCATTTCCACTGTTAAAATCACATCAGTTTCTAATGTTAAAACATCGAAGAGTGCCAAGAACTTTGGCTGCAAGAACTGTCCTTTCTGGGTCCTCAGGAACTGTGGCTACAGTAGCTATAACAAGAAATTTTCAGGCCACTTTATGATACCTGTGGGACCCCAGCTGAAAGCAAAACACATTACAGATTCTGGCTATCTAATTCAGTGGGTGGGGGAGGGGGAGGCCATTCCCAGGGCTTGTGAGTTCACATTCCTAAGCTATCTCCTTCTGAGTCTAAAAGAAGATGGTAGATGAAGGCGCTGTGGGGCTTCATCTTGTCTGGCGCAGACCTCCAGCTAGGCCGACTTGTCTGAACCGTAGGTGATGACTGGTCAGAAGTTGGTGGGGAGGGCGGACTGCAGGAGTCATTTCCCCAGATGATGGCTGGCTAGGGTGTGAGTGGGGATGGGGGCACAAAGTAGGCAAACCCAACTCAGTAGCAAAAACCATTGGGGCACAAACGAAACAACTGGCAGGCTATCTTTTCTTCTGTTTGTCTGCTCAGTCTGTACAAATACACAATATTATAAGCATATTATTGTGCTTTCCCACCATCTGCCACACACGGGTCTTACCCTTACAGAGCACCACCTTCTTCACATTCTGATACCCCTAGAGTTGCTTAAAGCCAAATATCCCTCCCCATGTATGGGATCATAGGATTGTAAATATTAGGCTGGAAGGGCCTCAGAGATCATTTAGTCTAATGCCCTAATGTTACAGGTAAGAAAACTGAAGAACAGGGGAATTAATTGACTTGTCTAATACCCCATGGACAGCTAGTGGATAGAGTGCTGGGCATGGCATCAGGAAAACTTATCTTCCTGAGTTCAAATCTGACCTCAGATACTTACTAGCTGTGTGACCCTGGGCAAGTCACTTAACCCTGTCTGCCTCAGTTTCCTCATCCGTAAAATGATTTGGAAAAGGAAATGGCAAACCACTCCAATATCTTTGCCAAGAAAACCCCAAATGGGGGCACAGAGAGTAAGACACAAATGGAATGACCAAACAACAACAGACAACAAAAACATCCCACAGATAGTAAGCAACAGAGGTGTGATTTTAACCCAAGTCCTTTGACTTCAGAACCCCTTTTACCACTATGTTACCACTTGCCAAAATTCTGTCTTTTGCTGGGAAGAACAAAAAACAAAACAAAAAAAAAACTATGGTATATAGGTGACTCAGAGTGACTCAGAGAAAACCAGTTCTTACCATAGAACCATGAACCCAAGAGGTGAACTGGAGCTCAAAGGTCACCTAGTCCTGCCCAAATCCATCAAAGGCTTAATTAATTCTTTCTTTGTGTTTAATGGAGCTTGACCAGTCTAGGGTCACGTAGCTAGTGCAAAGCAGAACTTAAGATTGAATAGGACTCTTCTGACTCCTAGCTCAGGGCTCATTCCCAAAAGAGGTCACCTAGAATCTGCTTACAGACTTAACAATGACCAGGCGCTTGGGACCTCCTCAGTAGCCCCTTCCACTTTGGGTCACCTACCTGTAATTGTTAGGGAAATTTTCAGGATCACAGACTCTGCCAGCTGAGCCCAGCTGTGTCCTCTGGGACTGTCTTTCTCTGGAATAGCCTGACCAGTTAGGTTAATAATCAAAGCCAGTGTCATGTGTAGGGTCCTCAGAAGGGTTGATGTTCTAGAAATTCTCCAGATGTAGTCAGAGGCAGCAGAAGTTTCACTAAAATCACCAAAGATATAAATATTAACAAAATACATGAATACTCAAGTGGAAATTGGCTTATAAGTACAAAGAATACCTAACAATTTATTGCATGTTTATGGCTCCAAAAATCATATTTACTGATTAAGTACCGTGTAAATTCTTCTGCCTTCTTTAGAGGTTTATTATCCGAGATTTAGAGTCATGATTACAAAACACATTTTAAAAGCTATAATTTCTGACTATAACAGTTGAAGCATTAAACATTTGTAGGTATAAAAATTGGGTTGTAGTGAAGGAGTACTTGAAATGGGAGTCATGGCATGGATTAAATGCTAGATTTGGCACCAGCTATGTGACTTTGGGCAAGTCATTCACCTCTCTAAGTCTCAGTTTTCCCAACTATAAAATGAGGGGGTTGAATTACATTTTTCTAAGGTTCCTTCCAGTTCCAATGTCCTATGACTCTATAAACATAAATAACATTTTTACATTTCTATTTTAGCAATAGTAAAAACTACTATCTAGTCCATGGAATGAAAGCTGCTGACCTGAGGGTTAATTCACTATATAAGAGAACAATGTAAAGAAATAACTGGAAAAAATGATTTCTAAAGTCTCTTGGAAGACTCATAAGAACCTATATTCCTATGCTATAGTGTATTTGGCAGAGTGGGGAGCCTAATTTCCCTTGTGTTGCTTCATTGTGTTGTTTGGGTTGTTTTTTTTTTTTTGGTTTATCTTATAATAATTTGTATAGTAGTTTACTTAGGGTTTATAAAGGACTTTAATATACATTATATATTATTTGATATATTGAAAATTATTATATGTATAAATAATATATGTTCTATTATTTATATGCTTATAAATAATATATGTTCTGTAATTTATATGTAAAATGTTATATTATTTATATGCATATAAATAATGTACATTATTTATATGTATATAATTTGTTATATATCAAACATATTATATTACATATGTGTATATACACATATAATGGATTTGTGTATATTTGTGTGTGTGTATTTTTAAATCTTCACAGCAATTCTGAAAGATAAGTGGTGTATTATTCCCATTTTAAAGATGAGAAAAGATGAGGTTTAGGTAAAGTGACTTGCCTGAGGTCATACAGCTATTAAGCGTTTGAGGATTTGAACTCACATCTTCCTAATTCCAGTCCAACACTATCCATTGCACCCCCTAGCTGCTTTTTCCAGGGAAATTCCTGCTGGAGTTTCTGCATTGCCTTAGAAAGCACAGGAAATAATACAAATCCCTCCAGCCTGCTTACTTAGCTCCTTCCTGGTGTTCATTGCATTATTCTCATTTAAGTCACTGATGCTATAAATCCAAGTGACTCAAAGTGGAAAAAACGCACCCTTGTTCCCTTCTGAAAGCTTTGCCCGATACCTACAACTAAACTGAGGTCAGTTCTGATGGTGACTATGTGTGTGATGTGGTGTGGTATGAAATTCCAGCCGACAGAGAAGCTGCTCTCAGGATAATTCCATCATCACCGATGCAACTGAGGGAGGTCCCAAGGCGGCTGAGTCTAGGAATGGAGAATTATGGCCAATTGCTCTGAAGTCCTCCCTGCAGGGGCCACGGGCACCAACTCTAGAGCCTTGGCTATGATGTCTCTGCTCCTGTGAGCAGGTGGTCCATGGACAGGGCTCCAAGCCACCCCCACATGTAGTGTCTAGTCTTTTTCTCCATCTAATTCCTGTACCAAGCTTGCCTCGAGCAAACTGCAGCTCACTCCATGAAAGCTCTTGGTGCCATCTGGTGGCTACTGTTCTCATAGGGAAGCTTCTCTTTTTGTTAATTAATGTTGAGAGCATGCAATCTGGGAGAGTGCTTAACCTGGGACACTGAGAGAAAATTATGCTACATCTCTTCACTGTCTGGGAGTCCCCCAGCTGTAGGGCTTGGGAGGCAAGGGAAAGAATATTGTGTTCAGAGTTTCACAGATAGAGAGCTGGAAGATCCATTAGAGGTCAATGAGTCCATCCCCTCATTTTTCATATGAGAAGGCTATTAAATTGGAGTCACTGGGTGGTCAGGCTAGAGATCTAAGAGGTGAGACCACTGTTGAAATGGCCAAGGCACAAATCAACTAGTATCCTCTGAGGGGAGGTGATTTACCTAAGGTCACACAGTCAGGAGTAGATCTAAGATGTGAACTTCTAATGACAAATCCAGCATCTTCCTCTCTGTGCTACAATATCTCCTGCCCAGCCTTAGCAGTGGAAGATGGATGTCCTCTACCCACTTCCCACCGCACCTAGAGGTCACCAAGTTACATTGGTCCTATCTAAACACTCAAGGAAAGAGGCAGGTAGATCTGCTCAGATTCTTCACTCTCTAGATAGATAGGTAGATAGATAGATAGGTAGGTAGATAGATAGATAGATAGATAGATAGATAGATAGATAGATAGATAGATAGATAGATAGACAGACAGATAGACTTTATATGTATATAAAGATATATATCTTTATATATACATATGTACACACATACATACACACACAAATGTGTGTATATATATAATTGACTCTATATATGTCTGTTTATATATATAATATTTTTAATGAAACTGTTGAAGTAGTTCATGGAAATCTCTCACCTACCTCTCTCTCCCATGTAGGACTTAGTCTGTAGATGGTGAGGAAACATGGCCACTGTTCTATTCTGTGAGCTCCTGAAGAACAGAGACTGTTTTGTTTTGGTCTTTCTTTTGTATCCCCAGCATTTAGCACAGATCTGGCACACTAATTAATGCTGGATGGCAGACATTTATATAACTGAGGCTTTCAGTCTGACAGTGATTAGAATAATGGGCTTGGAATCAGGAAGATGTGAGTTCAAATCCTTATACAGACATTTACTATCTGTGTGGTCCTAGGCAGATGACTTGACCTTCATGTTCCTCAAGCACAAGGATTTATTTATTGGGTTTCCCCATACCTAGAGTTCTACAAACTGATAAAATCATATATCCTTTGCATAGTCAAATATTCCTCATTATCAAATAAATTAGAGAGTGCCTTTAGCATCATACCCATTGTAGGGATGTAGAAACAAAGGCTTCTGAGAAGATAGTGACATCAGGAAAGTCGGACTCCCCACTCTGGCTGCCAGGGGTTTTTAATCGGTGAGCCTGTAGCCTTAGCTTGTTGGGAACCAGGCCTCTATGACACTTTCTGCAGTTTCCTCACCAACCCCCAGGGGCCCCCACACCCTCCCCTCCTTTCCTATCAATGTTATCTCAACCCACTAGAACATAAAGGTCCATCACAGTTGGGGGTTACTGGCTTGTATTGCTTTGTACAGTGCCTGGAGCATAGTAAGTACTTGATACATGCTTTGACCTGTCAATTATAGCTCATAACTAGCAGAATCTAGATTTGAACCCAACTTTTGTGTCTCCCAAGCCAGCCCTCATTCAAGCACACTATAATGATATACACATAGTAGGTATTCAATAAATCCTCGCCTAACTGATGCTGTTTCCAAAACACTTTGTTGGGCTGGTGGTTGGGGAGAACTTAAGAGTGCCATTTCAGGGTGGCTAGGTGGTGCAATGAATAGAGTGACTCAAAGTGGAAAACATGCACCCTTGTTCCCTTCTGAAAGCTTTGTCCAATGCCTAAAGCTAAACTGAGGTCAGTTCTGATGGAGTCAGGAGGATCTGAGTTCAAAACTGGCCTCAGACACTTAACACTTACTAGCTATGTGACCTTGGGCAAGTCACTTAACCTCAATTGCCCTGCCTTCCCCCCTCCATAAAGACAAAAAAGAATGTCATCTCAATTCTTAGATCTTCAGAGGAAGATTATAGGAATCCTAACCCTGTATCTCTAATCCAGAATTGCGTGGGGAGGTCTGTGCCATATTAAAGGACCAGTACTTCCACCCTCAGACTAAAGAGAAGGGCCTTAGCAGAGCTTCAAACACTGATCCCTTATGTTGAGCTGTTTTTCAGTTTTGTCTGACTCTTCATTACCCCATTTGGGGAGTTTTATTGGCAAAGATACTGAACTGGTTTGCCATTTCCTTCTCTAGCCTATTTTACAGATGAGGAAACAGAGGCAAGGAGGGTTAAGTGACTTACACAGCTAGTGTGAGTGCATGTTTGAGGCCAGATATGAACTCACAAAGATGAATCTTCCTAACTCCAAGACCAGGGATCTATCCACTGCACCAACTATCTAAAAATACATCCACATTCGTTCTCATTTTCTCCTGGTCAAAACTGCTGACCTCCCTTTCCCCCTGTCGCCCCAAGCATTTCCTATCTCTTTCTCCAAATACTATGATCAAATTTCCCTAATATTGCCTCTAGAGAAGGTATATTAATGAATTGGTTCTTCATCCTTAGGACTTCTCAAACCATGGTTCCCTTCTGTGGTTGTCACACACACACACACACACAATGTATATACTGTATGCATGTATATACTATATGTATACATATACATGCTATATGTACATACAGAGCTATATGCCTGTTATAGACATTATATAGGTACATACATATATAATGTGTGCATATATGTGTGTACAAGGCGTTATATACCTATACATGTGTCTCTAATATGCATTATATGCGTATACACTATATGTATATATGCACACTATGTGTGCATATATAGTGTGTATGAGTATACACACATATTGTTTGTGTAGATATACATAAAATATATATGTATGTGCATATATTGTATGTATGTACCTAGTATCCAACATTATGATGTGAGCTTCTTGTGAGCAGGTTCTCTCTGATTTTTGTATTTGTGTCTCCAGCACTTACAGGAGTGCTTGGCATACAAAAAGCACTTCATAAATGCCTTTTCATTTATTCATTCACTTGTTTTTTATTCAGTTGAGTCCTTCTGGGCTAGCACTCCATGGAAGACAGGGACAACATCTTCCTCATCGTTGTAACCCTTTATGGTATAGCTTATCAACAAATATTTGTTAAATATTGTCCCCATAACAACACCACTCAGTTGGCCTGAATGGGGCCTTAGGTAAGATGCTTTTTGGGGTTTTTTTTGCATTTTGGAGGGGGGAAGGTAGGGCAATTGGGGTTAAGTGACTTGCCCAAGGTCACCCGGCTAGTTTTTTGTGTTAAGTGTCTGAGGCCGAATTTGAACTCAGGTTCTCCTGACTCTAGGGCCCGTGCTGTATTCACTGAGCCACCTAGCTACCCCAGGTAGCATGCTTTTAACCTTCCAAAGCCTAGTGCCATGAAACTGGCCAAATTAAACATTCAATGTTGACAATGCAAATGTATTAAAAGGTCAGTCAAAGAAGCAATCCAAAGGAAACATTCTGCTCCTTCCTCCCCTCCCAACAAGTTCATGGTCATGCTCTCTATGAGCAATCACAATCTTTAAAATTTTGACCAAAATGGCCTTCTTATTTCCATGCTATCTAAAACTCTCCTAGTACCAGGAAATGAATGAATACATAGACTAGCTTTCAGGAGCATGCAATCTTGGTCATGGTGTTTCCTACTGTAAATCTCAAAACTGACATTTTTTAATAACTGATGAACCCTAATCTCTTTAGTGCATTCCCCATGATCATGTTCAGTGCCTGTTCCCAGACCTTCATCAGTTTGCACAGTGACCACAACTCTGTACCATACTCCAGGTGCAAATGTACCATGGCTCCGTACAAACAGAAGATTTTGTTGCCTGTGATGTTTCTAAACCCTCCTAACATTGTCTATTTGCTCTTTAGGTTTTTTTGTTTTGTTTTAGGCTTATGGACACAGGCTTGCAAAACCTGTTTTCTGAGCTTACCCCACACGGCTACATTCCCTGCAGCTTTGGGCAGGGGTGCCATGCTGCTTGGGTAGTGCCATTTTCCTTGACCTTCACCTACAAAGCTATTGGCAAAGAACGCAAGCTGACTTGGGTCCAAAGCAAACCAGCTTGATTCCACTTGTTTGAAATAGAACATAAAAATTGCCTGTATGCACTAATTTGCCCTTAAGTCACTGGGCATATTACATTTGCAGAATTTTACAGCTTTTATGGTACCCTGGAAAGCACATTGGGGTCAACAGAACTGGGGTCAAACCAAGTTTTCCCCACTGATTAACTATGTGAACTTTGGGCCAGTTGTTTAAACCTCTTTGAGCCTCAGTTCCTACAGGAAAAAGTCTGGATTAAACTCTCTTTAAAGATCCCTCACAAATCCAAAATTCCATGATTTTATGATTCTTCCTGTTTCCAAGTACTAGGACAGAAAATCAATTTTCATCATCACCTTCAGCATTTTCTCTACAGGCTCTCTTTTTCTTAACCTCCAAAGCTGTCTGTAAAACTTAGAACAACATTAAGTTGACATGTATTTTGATGTGGTTACACAGAAGAATCTCTCTCTTGGAGCACAGTGACTTCATAGAGGAAACAGGCAAAGTTTATATTAACAAGACCCTTTGGTCTAAGTGATTCCTATCATATTTGTAGCACTCTGGCTTTGCCCACAGAGCCCTGGGGACCTCACAGGCAGTGTGTGAATAATGAAAAGACAGTTGGGACAGGACTTTTCAAAGAAACCGGTTTTGAATATGTAGGGGGGAAAGAGTGAAGAGCTGCCCTCAGCTGATCTCTTGCTGCCTGGGCTAGCCTGAGATACATGGTCAGTTTTCACCCTGTGGGAGACAACCTCCCATCTGTAACATGCTGGAAAGATTCACTTGTTAGAAAATACACTGCCCTTTTTAGTGGTGGTGTGATGAAAGGATGACGGGGTGGAGACACTGGCAAATGACTTATTAAAATCCTTCCCCCCTCTCTATTGAGATCCCCTTGTGTTCAGATCTCTCAAGCTTCTCTGGTTGATCTTTCCTATGCTAATTTAAACCATCCTGATAGTTTCTTTGTGTACATGCCCCAACTCCCTACTAGATTATATGGTTTTGAGGGCAGAGACTTTGTCATATTTCATCTTCATACACCCTCTCCCCCACCTTACCAGACCCAGCAGAGAGGAAGCAAATCCTGCCTCAGACACTTAACTACATGACCCTGGACAAGTCATATAACTCCATATAACATATAACTTCCTTAGTTTCTTCATATTTAGAATGAAGGAATTGGATTCAATGGTTTCTAAGGTCCCTTCCAACTTTAAATCACTAACTATGACTTGTACTTAGTCTAATGTCTAGGGTCTTGCATATGAGTTCAAATCCAACCTCAGATACTTGGTAGGTGTGTGACCCTTAACAAGTCACTTAACCTCCATTTGCCTCAGTAACTTCAACTGTAAAATAAGGATAATAACAGCATTTACCTCAGAGTATTATTGTGAAGATCAAACAAGGTAATACTTGTAAAGAGCTGACTCGTATTAGGTGTTATGTGAAGGCTTATTCATTTTCTGTCTCTTCCCTAATAAATGACCTAAGAAATGTTTTAAGTGAAATTTTGGTCTAACATTTTACTGTCACATCTCTGTACTCTTGGCACTAATCTTCCAGGCCCCAATACTGAGATCAGTTTACTCAAGGGTAATCAGGCCCCCCAAAACCAGGCCCCTTCTACCTGCTCTGCCTTAGGGTAGAGATTCAAGTCAAGACCTATCATGGGCTATGACTGAGTAAGCTCTTTAGCACTGACTGAAACTTTCCTACTTTGGGACGGGGGAAAATGTTTTAATGCAGAAAGATTTTCTGCAGATCCAGAGGCCAGAGGGATCATGGAGGAAAAACCAAGGTCAGTTTCTGGAATCTAGGTTCAGAGTTAAGAAAGCTCTGTCAGGAGAATAAGTCAGGTCAAATCAGGATCTCCTTTTGATGTATTCTCTCTATTCTTTGGGCACATACTTGTATTTGTGCCTCATTGTTTATGGCTGACTTACCTTCCATCTTCCTCTGAATTCACTGTACCCTTATGGCTTTTGTTGTGGCCTAATCGATCCCTACATAGATGCTGTATAAGTGAATGCAGGCAGGAGCAAAACTGAGTTATGCTACTCAAACATAAGGCGAAGGGCCAGAAGGAGGGAGGGAGGAAGGAAGAAAGGAAGGGAGGGAGGGAGGAAACATCTATGAAGCACCTACTATGTGTCAGGTGGTACTAAGTACTTTACTTATTATTTCATTTGACCCTCACAACGACCCCAGGAGGTAGGACAGAGGAACACGGAAGGTCCAGTTCCTCCCCTCTGCCTGTTTTAGAGATACTCTATTAAGAAAGAGAACATGAAGCAAATGAGCAGGTATCAGTTCTGGGGCTTCCCAGTGCAAGGTCAAATTCTCTAAGTGTCAATGCTGTGAGCACAAGAGGTTGAAAGTCAGCTTTATCTTTCTGCTCCTGGCAGCCTGTGGTCACACATGAAAGACATTTTTACTGTACTAAAAGCTGGCCTGCTCTATTCTATCATGTGGGGAAGGAAGCAGAGCAGATAAACGGGAAAAGAATAAGGTTCCTGGCCCTGCGTTTCTGGAGCCTCAATCAGGCCTAGCACTTTCTGTAGAGAATGCATTGTCGTCTGTCCAAACCTTCAGCAGGCCAGCTAGAGAACTTGGGTTAGGGATGGCAGGGCAAACTGAGAAAAGAATGAATTAACAACACTTTTTTTTTTTTTTTTGCTTTTTGGAAGGGGAAGGTAGGGCAATTGGAGTTAAGTGACTTGCCCAAGGTCACACGGCTAGTTTTGTGTTAAGTGTCTGAGGCTGGTTTTGAACTCAGGTCCTCCTGTCTCCAGGGCCCGTGTTCTATTCACTGCACCACCTAGCCACCGCACAACACATTATTTTTTCTAATGGCATTTTTATGGCATACTTCTAAACAGTGGCATGTGTCGCTTTGAATAAATTGAGAAAATACACAAAGGTAAAGGGGAGAAATGTCGGGTCAGCTCTTACATTTAAAAATATTTTTCAACAAAAGAAATGCCATTATCCTCAACACCACCACTGCCACCACCAACAAAAAAATTATAAAGTATCTACCACTTGGATTTTGAATACTTCTTTTTGCTACAGGGAAATTATCAAGGGAGAAAGATGGTGTCGGTTCAAACTTGCCAGCCAGTTTATTCGAGAGCTCTGGGCCATCGACATCCTTTTATGAACTGCAGGTACTCTTTATAGTTCATTGGGGTCCCTTGTATATATAACTGATGTATACAGTATATTTGTGCCCATTTTATAACACTTGAAGCACAATTTTACAAGCATTTGGAGAATAGTGGGAAAGAAGGTTGGTTGGGTAGGAAGAGAGGAGGAAATCAAATTATGAAGGGCCTTGAATGCTAAGGCTAAGGATATTGTACTTTTATATCTTCTGAAATGGGGAGCTCTTTGAAGGTGCAAATTAAAAGAGTTCATTACAACAAAGAAGTAGATTGCATTGATGGTTTTATGTGATATGTGTTGGATGTGATCAACAGAAGGCAGGAAAACCACTTAGCAGGCTATGACAACAGTCTAGGTACCAGATGAGAAGGACACAAATTAGGCTGGTGGCAGTAGGGGCAGTAAGGAATGAATGGTTTCCAGGAATACATTAGAGGAAAATGTAAGTATTGCCTGGACACTAG
The DNA here is from genome assembly GCF_028583685.1 of Petaurus breviceps papuanus. NCBI lineage: Eukaryota > Metazoa > Chordata > Mammalia > Diprotodontia > Petauridae > Petaurus > Petaurus breviceps. The sequence continues at coordinate 368,029 of NW_027187281.1, read as the reverse complement.
ACCCAGAGGATTCCAGAGAAGGCAACAGAAGCCCTGGCAAATAAATGATTTTCTGTATAATGCATTAGCTGGAAATGAGTACTGGCCAGGTTTTCATTTATTTGCTCCCATCTTTGTAAACCATTAAGTGCTATATAAATGTGAATTATTATACTCCAGGCAACAGGTTATAGAGGAAAGAAGAGTAGATAGATAATGGTGAAACCAGGGGTTTTGAGTCATAGCTTTTTCACTTGTATGACCCTGGACAAGTCATTCTTTTTTGCCTTAGTTTCCTCAACTGTAAAATGGGGATAATAACAGCCCCTACTCACAGGATCAATTGAGATAATATTTGTGAAGGGGCAGCTAGGTGGCACGGTCAATGGAGCACTGGCCCTGGAGTCAGGAGGACCTGAGTTCAAATCAGGTGCCTCGGACACTTGACACTTAACTAGCTGTGTGACCTTGGGCAAGTCACTTAGCCCCAATTGCCTTACCTTCTCCCCTCCAAAAAAAAAAATGAGATAATATTTGTGAAGTATATAAAGTGGTTAGGATAGTGCCTAGCACGTTGTAGGTGCTAGATAAATATTTATTCCCTTCCCCCTGTATCAGGAAATCTCTCTCTCTAGTATGTCTGGCACCCAAAGTCTCAGACTTGGGAAATTTTGAATGTGACATTACCCATAAGGCAGTTCTCAAAACTGTTGCTGCCTAGGAAATCTTTCTTTGCTTGAAGGTCGGTTTCTGGAATCATACTGCTTGAAGAATGTAAGAACTTCCCTCCTCTACGAAAAGCTTAGGAGGAACAATGTCCTCAAATTCCCTTCTCAGGACACATGTAAACACTGTCTCCCACTTCCATGTTAGGGTGGGGGTGGGGAGGAAGCAGAGAGATAGACAGAAATGGGGAATGGGCAGGGTAAGGGGGATGTCAAGGAGAGAGGAACAGAGAGATCGATGCTCCAAGGCCTCAGAGAATAACAGTGGGAAGGTTAGCAGTTGATAGTCTTATGAGTTGTCTCCAAATAATGGCTCTTCTCACATTGATGGAGGTAGGTGTGGAGGGAACCCTCAATTTAGTCAGGACTCCCCTGATTCACCCTGCCCTCCTACATAAGCAACAGTACTGAGAATGGGGTAAGACTTATTTGTTGGTTTTTATAACACCTACCACCAAATCAGTGGGCAGGTTCAACTCCCCCTCAAAACTCTGCTGATAGGTGGAGTCACCCTATGGGCCCTGACGTCCTGCAATGTACCCCACACCCACCCCCTTAGTACATCCCCCCCTTCCCCTCCCCACCCCACAATGGTCAGGTAATCAGCAAAGCCATAATAGCAAGTCACCATCCAACACACAGACAGGAAGGAAGATTAGCTTCTTGGAAAAAGCTAGGGGAGGTTTTTCATATCCACTCAATCCATATCCACTCAATAAAAGAGTTAGACCCAGGCCCCAGGTTCCAGGGTGTCATAAAATACCCCCCAATTCTATCTAACTCATTTAAAAAAGGGAATCTAAACCATGGGACACTTTGCTGAGTGTCGGGGCCTGTAGTGAAGGTGACAGCTGGCGGCTCTCCCCTCTGATCACCACCCCACGGATTTCACACTTTAGGGAAGGGCATCTCAGACACCAGTGCCAGATGCAGGGTTCCCTTCCGTCATGCAAGTCTGACAGCCCTCTGAGCAATAAACAGGAATAGGAGAGTTTGATTTTGTAAAACTTGAGTACAATCTTCCAAAAAACAAATTTTCATCAATGGGAATTTCTTTATCATTTAATTATGCTGTCTGAGATTCCTTCTTGCTGTACGTCACCTAGAATCATAAAAGATGCCGTAGCTATTGGCATTGAGGGCTCTGACAGGTGTTTCCAGAGCAGGATGCACTGTGAGCCACCTTGGCCAACCTAACTGATGGGAGTAAGGGCTAGAGAGAGGTACAATTATACAGAAGATGTGGGAGAAATGGGAAAGGCCAGACCAGACACAAGATGTGAGTTGTGTAACGGGCAGGATGTGATAAAAGAACAAGAAAAGTGAAGGTTTTTTCTTCATCTCTGAAATGTGGGGAAGGGCAGGTAGGTGGCACAGTGGATGGAGCTTGAGGGTCTGGAATCAAGAAGACCCACCGTCCTGAGGTCAAATTCAGCCTCAGACACTTAACTAGCTGTGTGACCTTGGGCAAGTCACTTAACTCTGGTTGCTTCAGTTTCCTTACCTGTAAAATGAGCTGGAGAAGGAAATGACAAACGACTCCAGTATCTTTGCTAAGAAAACCCCAGATGGGGTCACAAAGACTGAAAAATGACTAATCAACAACTGAAATGGGGCAGGGGGTGGGACAGGACAGAATTTAATGCCTTCCTATCATTCTCCATTACAGCATAACACTAGAAGGCAGGAAGTTGAGTGGTAGCAAACAAAGCATTGCCCCCAGAAACATTGCCCTGTCCTCTGAAGAGACTCGGCATTGCTGTTTGCTGCTAGAGAATTTCCTGAGACTAATTTAGAGAAGTTTGTGCTCAGGTTGGGCCCAGCATGGAATAAGTCAAGGCCCACCAGGTGGGATGACAGAGGTACCACTCTCTCAAACAATGTAAAAAATTCTCCATCTCCTACCGCCCAAGCAGGAAGCAGCAGGCACCATTTTTTTTTCCTCTAGGCATTTGCAAGCTGTGCCTTGGCTTCTTCTGAAGGGGAGTATTCTGAAACCAGAGTAAAGTTAGACAAGTATGCATGACCCCATTTACCTTTGGCCAGCACATTTTTTTCCTTCCTGTAACTAGATTGGATTGAGGAACTCTCAGTGTAGAAACTCCCTCCACTCCTGCAAACTAATAGCCTTAGAGAATTGCCTGGGGAGTCAAGATGTAGAGGGACCAGCTCAGGATGATTTTGTCAGGCCAGCATGTGGCAAGGATACCTACCTGGAACCCAGATCTCCCTGCCTAGACACTATTTCATAATGTCTTTCAGCTAGAACACACAAATATATTGTAGGGTCTATTATACTAGGACTACTGAGATCCATTTCATAATTTCTGATTGTGGGTTCTATGACCTTTCCTATGACGTGTGTAAGGAAATGCTTCCTTCTTAGACTTTTGTAACTGCAAGTACAGTTACCTATCTCCTTTCTCTGGGGACTGCAAATGAATTGATATTGCTTACTAGAGAAAATGTGCATGTATACATATGTTTATGCAATGCTGTATTTATAACTGAGGCCTTTTCTCCCATATTGGGATCAGTTTGTTTGTAGAATTCATTTCCCCCATCCCAATAGGGAATTAGTTAGCATTCATAGGTAGAAACTCAAGGAGGAAAGGTGTATGAAACATCTTCTGTATCATCATTATCATAGTGAACATTTCATGACATTTTTTTTTTGAGGGGGAAGGCAGGGCAATTGGGGTTAAGTGACTTGCCCAAGGTCACACGGCTAATAAGTGTTATGTTAAGTGTCTGAGGCCAGATCTCAACTCAGGTCCTCCTGACTCCAGGGCCTGTGCTCTATTCACTGTGCCACCTAGCTGCCCCCATGACACTTTCTATATGCCAAGCGCTTTACAATTATTATTTCATTTGATCTTCATGACCACCTTATTATTAGTCCCATTTTATAGATGAGAAAACTGAGACTTGCCCAAGATCACAAAGCTAATAAGTATTTGAGGCTGGATTGGAATTCAGGTTTTCCTGACTCTGGGCTTAGTGCTCTATCTACTGGGCCACCTAGCTGTCTCAGTCTTCACATGAGAGAAAAGTCCAGACATTATCCTCCTGGTACTCACCATGCACTTGAGAGACAGGCATTCCCTGGGAAGACGTTCACATATTAATTGACTCCTGTCTTTTTTTTACCAATCTAGTTGTAATTACTTTCCACTTTCTTTTGTTTTTACCAAACTAGACTGACTCCTTGTCTTCCCAACTCTGACATGAATAAGGTTCTACCTGGGCCTAAATGACCCCGCAGCATCCAGATCATGAAGAGAATCCTCCATAACTACCTGGTTACCTAACCTGTAGCAGATGGGTGGGACATTCCACCCTATGATTCTCATCCCCCTCAAGCAAATATAACATTTAAAGATCACAAAGTGTGACTGAAAGTATAGGTCATAGTATAATAACTTATTTCTCATCAATCACTATCCTGGAACTCTAGGCAAGGAGAGAGCATGTCAGAGATGGTACCTTTCTGGTACAAAAAGAGAAGTCCAGGAAACCACTTAAGGACCATAGTAACCATCCCTGCTCCAGCCCTCCTGAGGCCTCCATTGGCTCTCCTAAACCTCCTTTCCTAACAATACTTCTGGTAAGGTTTGGGCTGGCTGCCTGCAAAGGGGCTTAACTTGCTAAGGACACTGGGAGATTAATTTCTTCCCAGCTTGAGAAAAGATGAGAGAGGAGGGATGGCTAGGTGGCGCAGCAAATAGAGTATAGGCCCTGGAGTCAGGAGGACCTGAGTTCAAATTCGACCTCAGACACTTAATACTTACTAGTCATGGGACCTTGGGCAAGTCACTTAACCCCAATTGCCCTGCCTTCCCCCCTGCAAAAAAATTTTTTTTTTAAAAGAGAGGAGGCAAATGTGAGATCAGGACTGGAGGGTGGATTCTCCCTCCTATAGCAAGAGCTTTTGGGGGATCTCTCAAAAGGAAGAGGAGAGAGGACAGGAAGAAAGGAGGGAAGTGCTGGGGCTTTCCAACCCCACACACACAAATGCACATACATAACAGTAATATTTGCAGTGGCATTCCTCAAACCCAAGCATCCGAGGGAAACCACAAGAAAATTAAAAGGACAAGTGACAAAGTTTAAAACTGTTTTTTATTATAGCACTCTCTCAGGTGGCCAGGTACTGATTTAACAAAAAAAAAAAATACAGAGGAACTGGTGATCCTTACCTTCTTCCTTCCCTTACTTCAGAGGGATGTGTCTTCTAATTGTGTCCTTTTAGTGGATTGAAGACTGCATCTGATTGATTCCCTCTTATTTCCAATAAATGCCTATAGTTGTCTTTCATCCTTGCATTTCACTGTGTCCCTTTTTGTGGGACATCTCTGGAAACCACACAAGAGAGAATGACCTTTCATAGTTCAGGTCTGGGATCCCAACTCCTCCAGCCCCTTGCTAGAACCATTCATATTTCATAACAACAGTTTTTTTGCTTAACTCCATCATTTTATTTTTTAATGTATTTATTTATTTTTAGTTTTCAACATTCACTTTTATAAGATTTTGAGTGCTAAAATCTTCCCTCTCCCTCCTCTGCCTCCTCCCCAAGACAGCTTACAATCTGATATAGGCGCTACATGTACAATCATACTAGACATATTTCCACATTAGTAGTATATAACAATTTCAAGGGCAGAATTACTATAAAGTTAGGATCTTTAGCTTTCCTTCAGATCTGCAGCTTAATCCTATTGTAAACTCTTGTGGTTACACCTTAACAAATCTCATTTGGACATGAGAAAACCGTGTAAAGATTTTCTTGTTTTCCCTTCCCTGGGGGAACCTCTGATTTTATCATACCATCACTAACTTGGAGAGGTCTTTGATGGCAGATGAAAGGAGAGGAGAAACTGACCGGGTATCCTCATTTTTGTAACACCATAGATTTAGAGATCAAAGGAATTTTAGAGGCCATCAAATGCAACAACTTTATTTTACAGATGAGGAAACTGAGGCTGAGAGAAGTCAGATAACTAGCAAGTGTCAAAGGCAGGTCGTCTTGACGTCAAGCCCAAACATCTCTTCACCATACCTCCTAACTCCTGGAATTTACAGAGTCCTCATTTGAACTGTTACCTCCTTGCCCTAATTCATATTCATTTGCTGAACTCCTACTTGCTGAAAAGAAAGGGCCTAGACATAAAAGATTAATGACAAAGTACCATATGGCACCAAATGAATGCTTTAGACCAGGGGTATGCAGGAGCCAGCTGGAGGGCTCAGGAGAGATCATTGTTAAAGTTCCAGCGTGAACATTTATACCTCAGGAAATTAGCAAATGCTACAAATCAAGGCCTGATTTAAATCAGCTAGACTGAAGAAAGTGAGCATAATGCAGATTAAATTTAAAAGTGCATCTATTTACATAACAGCTTTCCTTTCTGGCTCTTCAGTCGCCCTTTAGGTGGGACTTGGCATGCCTTCTGACTCCTGCCCCTGCCTCCCTTGGTTTTAGTTAATTAAAAGCTTGTCATCTCCTTCCCCCATCACTGGACATCACCGTCGCTGTTGGTCGTGGGGATGTAGGCATCGTCCTTTAACTCTCCACCCCCGCAGGAGGCTGTAGCCAGGCATTCCCAAGAGGTGATAACTGAAGCCACAAGTGCGGATGAGATCTCCCAGGGCAGGAGTGCAGAGTATGGTGCTACTGATGTGACCTTGGACATAGCTAGCCCTTATAGCATGCCTACTATGTGCTAAGCTGTGCTAACCACTTTGTTGTGGTTGTGGTTGTTGTTCAGTCATTGCGTTGTGTCTGACTCTTTGTGACCCCCTCAACCCTAGGACACCAGTACTGTTCCTGGGGTTTCCTCAGCCCATACTGGAGTGGTTTACCATTTCTTTCTCCAGAAGCAAATAGAGGTTAAGTAACTTGCCCAAGGTCACACAGCTAATATGTGTCTGAGGTTAGATCTGAGCTCAGGTCTTCTTCACTCCTGGCCCAGCCTTTTCTCCACTGTCTCACCTAGCTGTCTACTCTTCTCTCTAGGCCTCAGTCTCCTCATCTGTACAATAAAAACTTTGGACTGAATGTTACCTTAAATCTCTCAAAAGTTACTTACAGCTTTAAATTGAAGCCACCTCATAGCTTTAAATCTGTAAGAACAGAAGAAGGGTGGAAACTCAGCCTTTGAGTAATACCAGGAAAGAAGATGAAGAAGGAACAGCTCAAAGGTTGGTGAAAAGAGGAGGAGAGGGGAGGGGAGGAGAGGAGAGGAGAGGAGACGACAGGAGACGACAGGAGACGACAGGAGACGACAGGAGACGACAGGAGACGACAGGAAACAAGACTCAGGAAAATGCAGACTTGTGGATGTAGACTCCTTGGTATTTGGGATACTGAGGATGAAGTTAAATGAATGAGGGATAGACAAGAGAGTCAGATGCTGCAGAGAGGCCAGAGAGAAGGAGGACTCATAAAAGGCCATTGATTTGGGAGATTAGAAAGCACAGCTGACTTTGGAAAAAGCAATTTCAATAGTGGTGGCCATGTAAGCCAGGTTGTAAGAAGTTAAGGAGGAAATGGAGGCAGACATGAAGATGACTGTTCAGAAGCAGAGAAATCCTCAGTAATAAGGCCCTCTGCCTTGTTCCCATTACAGGATGTAGGACATTCTAAAGAAAGATGGGATTTTTGAGAAATTTGCTGAAAAGACAATCTGCCTATGAGTATGAATCTCCATGCAAACCCCCAGGTTTTTTCTGCACCATCAGAAATGGTCTCTAATGCTTAATTAATTCATTTATTTATTAGAGCTTAATAAAGGTTCATGAAAAAGTCTCCAGGAAAAAAAATTTTATTAAAGGAAGAAAAAAAGTATTCTAGAACTGCAAAGTTTTTTTTTTTTTTATATTTGTAAGAGGTTTTAAATGGCTACTTGGGGGGGAGGGGAAGGCCATCTAGTCCAGCCCCTTCATTTTACAAATGAGAAGACTGAGGCCCAGAGAGGAAATGTGAGCTGCTAGGTGGTACAGTGGATAGAGTGCTGGGCCTGGAATCAGGAACACCTGAGTTCAAATCTGGCCTCAGATACTTTACTAGCTCTGTGACCCTGGGCAAGTCAGTTTAACCTCTGTTTGCCTCCATTTTCTTCTGAAGCAAAATCAAGATAATAATAGCACCTACCTCTCAGACCTGTTTGCTGTGGGGTAAGAAAAGACTAGAGAGTTCTTTGAGCCTATTGAAGTGAACAAAGAATGCTCCAACAACACAAGCCTTGCTTTTCCTCTCTTTGTGGCATAACTCCAACCTGTCAATCGATAAGCATTGACTGCTCACTATGTGCCAAGGACTATTGCCAAAAGTCTGAATGCCTTCATATTCTCCCCAAAATCCTTCTATCCCCTGCTCTCAGGTCCTTACCCTGAATTATGAATCACTGATAAGGCTTAATGTGTCATGTTTCCCAGGGAGAGTTTGCAGTTTTATGGAAAACAAAGTTTTGAGCCAAAGGAATGAATCTCTAATTGTGGAATTTTAGGTATTTCTTACCATCTGGGAAGCAAATTATGAGGAGTGGGTAGATAAGGAGAAGGAGAGAAGTTTTTGACAATATAAAAACTAGCACATCTGAACTGCCCTTGAGGTCCACCCACTATCCCCACAATGGCAGAGTTACATGTTTGTAAGGAAGGAAAGAGAACCAGGTGAGATATTCTTCATAGCAGTTCACCTCCAGGACCCTGGTGTTCCTGAATGACTTTTCCTGTTTGTCTGTGACCTCATGTCCCTCTTGGGAAGGCCTGAGCACTGAATTGTATGGTGAATCTGCATTTCTTGGTCTCGGGCACAAGGAACATGGAAGAGTTTGGTAATGATAACTGACATGGCACAAAGTCAATGGTAAAGCTGATTCTTGGCCACATCCTGGTCCCATCCCCTATTCTCTCCTGCGTGCCCCTGCTAGAAGTTTAAGCACCTTTGGGATCAGAGGTCAAGGGACTGTGGTAAGACTGTTGGAGAAGTGAGGGGGGAGGGGAGGAGAGAACAGAAGACTTTCCCAGAATCCCTGGAATCCTTCCAAACAGGTATCTGTCTACCTACTCTTAAGTCTGACCCTCTGTATATATTACATCATTGCTTCTAAAATTTTTTAACTTTGGAATTCCTTTGATATCCCTGTGACATGTCCAATTTAAGAACCTCCAGGGCTCTGGGACTCAGATAGGACACCTTTTTTGCATTCTGGCTTTTTTTCAGCCTGACCTCCTAAGGAAAAGGGAAAACGCATTTCCAGCTGTAATGATGGGGAGAGAAAGGAGGAGCCCGAGCCTTTTCCTTCCCCATTAAAGCCCTGATTGGGAGCATAAAATGCCATCTGTAATTCGGTACCTGCTGTGCAGAAGATGTGCATTCAGAGCAGGGAATCCATTTGCTTTTATGAGAGAGAGAATTTTCCCCCCTGAAAGTCCTATTATAAAAGCAATTAGTCTCGTTGAAGAATCCTCCTCTCAAAAAGAACTAATTCTGAGCACAGCTGCTCAGCTGTATGAGATGCCTAGATGTTGTGGCGGTAGATGGATCCTATCTGTGGAGCTTCTCTCCCTAAGGACCAGCCCTGGATTTACCCTAGGCTGCGCAAGGGAAAGGAGCTCCATTTCTCTGCCCCTTGTCACATACTACCGTCACTGACATACCCATACTAAAGTGCCTAGTACTGGCAGGTAGAGGGAAGGGGCTCTCAACAAAATCCAATCAGTATGTTATTAAGCACCTACTATGTGCTGATTGTGGAGGCAGCTAGGAAGCTCAATGGATAGACCACGGAGCCTAGAGTCAGAAAGATCTGAGTTAAAATTCAGTCTCAGACGCTTTTTAGCTGTGTGACCCAGGGCAAGTCACTTAAATTCTGTCTGCCTTAATCCATTAGAGAAAGAAGTGAGAAACCACTCTAGATCAAGAAAACCCCATGGACACTATGGTCCACAGGGTCATGAAGAGTTGGACACAACTAAATTAAAAAACAACAAATGTACTGCGAATACTGGGAAAGAAATGGAAAAGCATTTCCTTCCCTCAAGGAACTTACAGTCTAACAGAGAAGGGGCAGGACTAACATGTACATAGAAAAACAAATAGAACACAATTTGAAGAGAGATCACTAATTACTGGGGCCATCAAGCAGGAGGTGAGACCTGAGCTAAGCCTTCAAGAGGCAGAGATGAGGAAGGAATGCATTCCAGAAATGGGGCACACTCTGGGGAAAAGCTTGGAAGTAGAAGATGGAGTGGGAAGGGGACCTGTGGGAACATCAATTTTGCCTCTGCCCTTCTGATTAGACCCTCTGACTGGAGGGCAAGGCCTGGGCTCTAAGGCCTCTATTTAAGGGACTCCTCACGGCAGGGAACAGCTTTGTTTTTAATGTGTATTTGTATTCCCAGGGCTTAGCACAAAGCCTGGCACATAGGCACTTAATAAATATTTGTTGGTTGACTGCCTCATCAACTCCCATGGATTCAATTATTAACTTCTCTATTGACCTCCAGTCTCACATCCCCAACTGGATGTATCATAGACATCTTAAACTCAACATTTCCAAAGCCAAGCTCATTATCTTTTCCCCAAAACCCTCCCCTCTTCTTAAGTTCCCTGTTCCTATCAAAGGCACTGCCATCCTCCTGGTCTTACAACCTAGATGTCGTCATCCACCCCTCATTCTCTATAGCCAACCTGTGGCCAATCTTTGTGAGATCTCACTTCTCTTCTCTGACACTGCTTCTACCTTGGTCCAGGTTCCATACCTCACACCTGAACTATTTTGATAGCCCCTTGACTGGTTGCCCTGCCCTAAGTCTTTTCCTATCTCAATCTGTTGTATACTCAGCTGCCAAAGTGATCTTCCATGACCATCCCCCTACTTAACAAACTCTAGTGGCTCCCTATTACCTCTAGGATCAAATATAAAATCCTAAGAGCTCTCCACAACCTGACTCTTTCCTACCTCTCCAGTGTTCTTATCCTTTACTCTCTCTTCTATGTACTCTAAGATCCAGTGACATTGATCTCCTTGCTAGTCCATATCCAAGACATTCCACCTCCGGACTCCATGCATTTTCACTGGCTGTCTCCCATGCCTGGAGTACCAGCAGATCACAAGAACTCACACAAGAATACTTACTGTAATAAATACTTGCTAAATTGAATTGGAGACCCCAGAGTCTCATGGTATTATCTTTTTCTGCAAAGAGAGTCCCACTTAACTCCTTTCCCTCCCTTCCCCCTTCCTTATTCTGCACTGGCAGCCTTGCAGAGAGGTAGTGGGTTTACAAATCAAACCAGAACCATTGGCTGCTTCCCAAGCAGCTGGCTACTCATTGTCTGAGCCCTGCTGGAGGTACGTTACCTCTTCCTATGCAGCTAACAAAGTTGGCAGCATCACTGAGTTTTAGACATTCTTAGTTAACTTGCTCCTAGCTTGGCCTTGTAAGAATAAGGAAACATCAGTAAGAGGGAGATTTTCTGATGAAAACAGCCAAGATCTCCATGACCCTTCATCTGTGTCCTGAAATATTTCCCTCCACTGATACAGATTCTTAAGAGATAATAAAGACATAGGATTGTAGATTTAGAGCTGGAAAGGACCATAGAGACCACCATGTCTAACACCTTCATTTTACACATGAGGAAACCGAGGTTTCCCTGGCCAAGGTCATATAGCTAATAAGTGCCTCGGGAGGTTTTTGAACCCAAATCTTCCTGACTCCAAGTCCAGTGCCCAATCCACTGTACCAAATTGCCTCTGAATACTTTCCATTCCTTTACCATGGAGTTCAAATAGCTGTATTTCATTACCAAGTGATTCCATCAATTTGGAGACATCGCTTCATACAATCACACATCTCTGTGATTTCTGTTCACATACTTATTGTCAGAAATCTGTTAAAAAATGACGAGAGGCCTATCTGGAAACTTCTACCAGCTGACATTTTCTTTTGAGACTGAAGTACAAATCAAAGTTACATTTGTCTCTTGATACCCTTTAGAAGGGTGCCATATTTGGCCCGGATCAATTCCTTCAAAACTTTACCTGATGATGTGAAATACCTACTGACAGAATTGAAGCAAATCTAATTGCAATCAGTCAAGGGCTGTCTTCTCAGCTTCAATTAAGCACATTGTATTGGTCACCAGAAACGGAATTGACACCAAGACAAAGAGAGAAAACCAAGCGACCTGGGATCCTTAATAAACAACACGAGGGTAGAAATAGGAAGTCAGGTCCTTGAGCAGACTGGGAGTTTGCTCTGCTCCATTCCTTTTAGGATATTAAAAGGAAAGGCCTGGAAAAGATATAACTCACAATTAGAGAAAAATCAATGGGGCCAAAATATGAGTCCGGAATTAGTGCCTTTGGGTATAAGACAAGAAAAGCAAAGACCCTGATGGCAAATTCATGTACCCTGACCTACATACCCTCAGTGGTATCTGAAATGAATTGTATTTAACTTTACTTCGGAAGGGAAATAGAGGAAGACAAGGCAGGGATAACAGTATTGGGGTTTACAAGATGGTATCACTTTAAATTCTATTATTCCAGCTGATGGGGACAATACAATAGGCCCATGGAGAGAGAACACTGAAAGAAATGACTACTTGCATACTAAAAGCTACAAAACTCTCTTAACAAGGTACTAGGAGGAAAACAGGACCTAAGACTCCCAGCTCTGTTACTATAGCCTTTGGCAAGTTCCTTAACCTCACTGAGACTCAGTTAACTCATTTGAAAAACAAAGGTGTTGGACCAGGGATGGGGAACCTCCAGCCTCAAGGCCACATGTGGCCCTCTTGGTCCTCAAATTCAGACCTTTGACTGAATCCAAGCTTCACACAACAAATCCCTTTAATAAAAGGATTTCTTCTGTAAAACTTGGGCTCAGTCAAAAAGCCATACCTGAGGACCTAGAAGGTCACATGTGACCTCAATCCTGAAGGTTCCCCACCCCTGGGTTGGTCACTGAGGTCTTCTCCAGATCTAGATAAATAATCCTGCCTGATACTACTCCAAAAAAAATCTTCCATGGTACTTGGGGCCTAGCTTCTTTTGCAGCAAGCAACTTCTTCTCTGGACATGGTCCCACATACGGCCCCTCTCTGAAAATTCCTGGAAGGAGGCACAGAATAGAGGGGCTACAGTGCTAAGCATGTAATCAGGAAGACCTGGTTTCAAAACCTACTTTGAGGGGTGGCTAGGTGGTGTAGTGAATAGAGCACCAGCCCTGGAGTCAGGAGGACCTGAGTTCAAATCCAGCCTCAGACACTTAACACTTACTAGCCATGTGACCTTGGGCAAGTGTAATGGGAACATAAATTTTTAAGATCTTCCCTGCCCCTAGGCTAAACTGCACTTGGAGCCTGGGGTGGGAGGCTTGTTTTTCAGTAGATACTTTTTGATTGGCCAGTGAGTCAATAAGGTTGTTACATTCTCTGAGCCAGGAGAAGTCTATATAAGCCCTGATGTGTAGCTTTGTTTTGGGGCTCACTTTGAGAAGTGTTCTGTGATTTAATGAAACTCTGGGAAGCCGTTGTTGAGAGTCCCCCGGCTTTGAAACCCAGATGTTGTTTGGTATGGATGTAATGGTTGGACATTTTGGAAACTGTCTACTTGATCTGTTTCTCTGTCTTGATAATTCTGTCTGTATATTCTGAAGTTCGGGGTGCTGACCTTTTTCCCCTGAACTAGGTAAACGATACAAATTTGACTGATTAAAGTAAGCTTGTTAGCCCATTTTGAATTGCTTTCCTTTAACAAAGTAGATCTAAGAACCTGTGTTGGCAGACACCCTGGGGAAGCTGGGGTGCTTGCCGCTACAGCAAGTCACTTAACCCCAATTGCCCTGCCTTACCCCCTCCAAAAAAAAAAGCAAAAAAAAAAAAATCCCAAAACAAAACCTACTTTGATTGAAGTATTCTGATCAATGAAATGACCCATTAAAATTCCAGAGGTACCCATGAGGAAACATAGCACTCAGTTCCTGACAGAGAGGTGATGCCTCCAAAGACCAGTCTGCCTCAGGTACAGATTGAGACATACATTCTTTGAACATTGCCAATGTGGAAATTTGTTTTGCTTTTAATTAATTAATTATTGATTTTAATTAATTTTTAAATTAATATGTTTTCTTTTTCTCCAATTACATGCTAAAACAATTTTTAACTTTTTTTTTAAGTTTTGAGTTCCAAATTCTATCCCTTTCTCTCTCCCTCCATAGTCTCCCACCTCCCTGAGATGACAAACAATGCAATATAGCTTAAACATGTTCAGTAATGGAAAACATTTCCATTTTAGTCTTTTTATACAAGAAAATTTGAAAAATAAAGGAAGGAAGGAAGGAAGGAAGGAAGGAAGGAAGGAAGGAAGGAAGGGAGG
>NW_027187281.1:332308-353528 GCF_028583685.1 Petaurus breviceps papuanus | reverse complement strand
GAAAAAAGGAAGGAAGGAAGGAAGGAAGGAAGGAAGGAAGGAAGGAAGGAAGGAAGGAAGGAAGGAAGGAAGGAAGGAAGGAAGGAAGGAAGGAAGGAAGGAAGGGAGGGAGGGAGGGAGGGAGGGAGGAAGGAAGGAAGGAAAAATGGCCTGCAGTCTACATTCAGACAGTACCATTCTTTCTCTGGAATCAGATATCATGCTTCATCATGAGTCCTTTGGGGTTGTCTTGGATCATTGTGTTATGGAGAATAGTTAAGTCATTTACAATTCTTCACTGTACAATGTTGCTATTAGTGTGTACAATGTTCTCCTGGTTCTATTTACTTCACTTTGCATCAGTTTATGTAAGTCTTTCCAAGTTTTTCTAAAAGCATAGTGCTCATCATTTCTTACAGCACAATAATATTCCATCACAATCATATACTACAGTTTGTTTAGCCATTCCCTAATTGATGGGCATCCTTTTGATTTTGTTTTGTTTTTCAATGGAGAATAAGGTGGGAACAAGATAATACAGATTTTTGTTCAGTTTAATAAATTATATTTAACTTTAAAAATCCTACTAGCAACACTAACTGTGAGGCCTTGGGCAACTCACTTAACCACTTTTGACATCAGTTTCTTCATCTGTAAAATGGGGTGAGCGTGCAAATTAAATGACTTCTCAGGGCCCTTCCCTCTCCAAATGTATCATCCTAAAACCCCAGACTTGTAGAGGAAAGGTTTCCTGTGGTCAGTCCCAATTACCCCGATTGATTAAGAGGAAGAATAAGGTCTTGGTGGAAGTTGTGTATACCAAATCCGAAGTTAAATTCCTCATAAGATCATCCCTGACTCCCTTCCTCCTCCTGCATGGCCTGAAACACCCAAGGGGAGGGAGGAAGAAAGAAAACAAACATTTATTAAGTACCTACTATGTGTCAAGCACTCCCATTTAATTCTTATGACAACTTCATAGGGGAGGTACTATTATTATTTCCATTTTACAGTTGAGGAAACTGAGGCAGACAGAAGTTAAATGACTTGCCCAGGATCACATTAACTAATGCCAGCACCTGACTTCTCCAGGATCTGACACTGGATGACATCCTTTGCCCTCATCTCCTCTTCCTAATATCAATGCCTTTCCTCTGCTGGATAGTTTTTGATTTATCCTGCATATAGGTTGTTTGTACATAGTTGTTTATATGTTAAATTCGACAAAGTGACCCCCACCCTCATAGAGCTCACAGTCACAGAAAAGATAAGAGGCCCACAAATAGCTACAATGCCAGATAGACTCCAAAGAAATAAAGTGGTCTCAGATTAGAGAAAGAATAGATCTTTCCAACTTTGAGGATCCAGAAAGAACTCAGGGCATAAAGCAGTCACACTCAACAAAACTGGGTGTCTGCCATTGTCCATATTTTTAATAAAGACCTAACTTAACAGAGAAAACATCCCTGTTACTGCTAAATCCAGATCAATACAGGGTGGCAAAGCAACTAGAGTGCTGGGTTTGGAAGCAAGGACACACAGGTTCAGATCCCACCTCAGCCTCCCACTAGCTTTGTGATTGGGCCTCAGTTTCCTCATCTGTCAAAGGAAAGGGTTGGACCTGAAAACCTCTAAGATCCATTCCAGAGCTAAGTCAATGATCCTATGATAATATTTGGTGAGCACCCACGAGGGACTTTAGCAAAGAACAGTTTCTTCTGCAACTTTTTTTTAATCTCCTAAAGAAGTATTTGTTTCTGTATCACAATGGCCCATTGACTCAGAATGCCCAGTTCTGTTTCTCTTGAGCAGAGGAGAAAAAAATGTCCTTGTTCTTGGAGCCAATTCAAGAATAGAGAGGACTGTGGTGTCACCTTCCTGGTGGAGGTAGATCAAAGTAGGTGTTGGTGGCTGTAAATGCACATAAAAACATGTGGCTGTAGGGGAGGTCTGTATGGACAGGGAGTAAAGATATTTTAGGCTCTAAGGCATAAACCTCTTGGGAACTAAGAAGCTCTAATCGGTTCTTGTACTTTGACAAGCCTTAAGGAAAGGCTATCACGTCCTTCCTTATTTCTCAGTTTAATGAGGTGCTGGATTTACCTAAGGAATTCAAATGAACATTGATAAAGCATTTAAAATTCTTCAAGTTCCTAAAGATCAAAGGCAAATTGAGCAGTCCAGAGATAATTGAGTTTGACAACATCCTGACTTATTGTTTCTTGCCTTGGGAGTACAGGAAGATTAATTTTTTCCTCCTAAAACTATGAAATAAATAGAAAAAAAAAATCTTCAACATCAATTAATAGAATAGAAATAATAGAATATATTGGCTCCCTGGGGGGGGCGGGAAAGAGTGAAAGGAAAGAAGTTTGAGTTCAAGGCTTCCTTGGAAATGACCATTTTTTGTGTGGTGGGAATAAGGAAATCGGGAGGTCTAGATCTAAATCTTGTCTCTGACACTAGCCATGAGACCAGAGGCAAATCACTTTACCTATGTGAATTTATATGAGCTTATCCTTATAGAGTACCAGGATTGGAGTCAGAAAGTCCTGAGCTCAAATCCAGCCTCAGACACTTACTAACTGTGTGACCCTGGATAAGTCATTTAACCTCCACCTGCCTCAGTTTCTTTACCTGTAAAATGGGGATAAAAATATCACTTTTCCCAGAGTTGTGAACATCAAATGAAATAATATATGTAAAGTGCTTAGCACAGTGCCTGGCACACAGTAAGGGCTATATAAATGTTAGCTATTATTATTATTTGCACTACCTACCTCACAGCATTATTGTGAAGCACCTGGGTGATACAATGGACAGAGCACTGAAGCTGGAGTCAGGAAGAGCTGAGTTCAAATTCAGTTTGAGACACTCACTAGCAAGTCACTTAACCTTTGTCTCTCTTTTCCTCAACTATAAAGTGAGGATAATAATATGTACCTGAAGGATTGTTAACATGAGGATCAAATAAGACAATACTTGTAAAACTTTTTTGCATAATGCATGGTGCATAGTAAATGCTTGTTTCCTTCCTTCCTTTCTTCCATAACATGAAAGCACAATATAAATATGAATTATTTTCTCAATATATTATATTATTTTCTTCACTATAATGAAAATCTCTAAATTAATGAAAAGATATCTAAACCCTAAATAATGGTCCATGTATTTCTGATAAAAGTCAACAGAAAATCTATTACAACAAAATAATTTTATATTATAAATGAGTACTTTGGTCTATTTATTAGTTCATTGATGGGTACTCTCCTCCATGTTTGAATACTGCCTTGGACACTTATTAGCTGTGTGACCATGGACAAGTCATTTAAACCTCCTTGTTTGCCTCAGTTTCCTCATCTGTAAAATGAGTTGGAGAAGTAAAGGACAAACTACTCTGGTATCTTTGCCAAAAAAAACAAAATGGGAACTGAAATGATTAAACAACAAAAATGGGAATAATGATAGCATTTACCTCACAAGGTTGTTGTGGAGGATTAAATGAGTTCATGTATGTATAACTCTTTGCAGGTGAGTTATTATTTCTGTCTTGGGAAATTATCGCCTATATTTCCCCAAAACTTCTCTATGGATCATCTACCCAATGTTCTTATTCTCCAGAGCAACATCATACAACTCAGGCCATCCATGTGCTAGCTGTCATTCTCACTAAATAACTGGGCTACTTCCTCTTCCAGTCACACCCATCCTCAAAAGTTCTAATTTTTTGCCCCTTCCTGAATGCAAGTCAGTGTTAGCAGCATGCCAACACCTAATTATAGTCCTCACACATCTTTCTGTTGCCTTTTGGTTGACTTATAATTTTAATTTTTCCAAGCTTGCAGTATTCCATGATATTTACATTTGGGTATGACAGTCAGTTGGCCAATGATCATTAAGCTCCTACATTCCAGACACTCTGCTAAGCATTAGAGATGCAAGAAAGGCAAAAGACAGTTGTGATTCATAGGACCATCACTTTAAAGCTATCAGAGACCATCCAGTCTAACCCTTCCTTTTACAGATGAGGAATTTGAAATCCTGGTTCATGAAGAGACTTGCTTACATTCACCCAGGTAATAGGATCCTACCTAATCTAATACTATCATGAGCCCAACTCAGGGTCCTTCTGCTTCAACTACCCAAGATATATCCCCACCACTTAGCAAAGGACCCAGAACATAGCAAAAGATTAATAAATCCCTACTGACAAACTGACTAATTGAAGAATGAATTTGATGATATACCCAACTGCATGGTAATCTGGAAAATAGGTGGTTTTTATCCACTTTCTTTTTCCAGGGCAGAAAGTTAAACCAATTTCTTTTCATTGAGGTTCTATAGTATCCTGTGGCTTAGTGCAATTAGTACAAAGCTAGCTTTGAATTTATCTCTGTATTCCCCATAGCACCTTGCATTGTGCCTTATATGAAATCATTTAACAAATATTTGTTGAATGAATGAATGAAAACTGGCCAAATTTTATTAGGGAAAAATTTAAATGGAGTAGGTTGTCCCCTGACAATTTCTCTACTGAATTTTGAGCTATATTCATTCATTTATTCATCAATTATGTATTCTATGCTTTAATAATGTTATGGGAAAAACCCAGCTCCTCTCTAATAAAAAAAATTAATAAAAGGAAACATAAAATTCCCATAATAATAAAAGGCATCATCTCAGGTTCTTAGAGTGATTCAAGGATGAATGAGGTAGGGCATAGTTCTCATGGTACTCAGCCTTACAGAGAAAATAATAATAATATTAGTCATAATAATAATAACTAACACATATAACACCTACTATGTGCTATATATGCACAGTGCTAAGCACTTGACAATTGTATTATCTCATTTGGTGCTTATTATAGTCTTGGGAGGTAGGTGCTATTATTATCTCCATTTTACAAACTAGGAAATTGAGGCTAAGAGAGGTTAAAAGTGACTTGCCCAGGGTTACATAGCTAGTAAGTGTCTGAAGCCAGATTTGAATTTGAGAAGATGAGCTTTTCTGACTCCAGATAAGACTTCCTGACTCTATCCACTGCACCACCTAGCTGCCCAGTGGCACCTAGCTTCTATTGATACAGTCCCTTCTCTTCTCCATATGGAATGGATTTGTTCAGCAGGGCAGGATGCGCTGACTTGGGTATTTGGGTGGCCTTAAGTCTTTGACCAAGTTGGAGCATCCCCTCCTCACCTTCCTCTTCATCCCCTTCCCCCCCCCCCCCCCCACATACACATGTGACCAAGAAGCTTCAGTCAAAGGAGGCAAGGGCCAATCAGCTCTTGGGGACAGTCAGTCAAAAAGCATCTATTAAGTGACTACTATCAGCCAGAAACTGTGCTTCAGGCTAGGGATACAAAGAAAGACAACATATCTATGCTCTTATGGACCTCACGGTCTAATGGGGGAAGACAATATGCAAACAACTGTGCACAAACTAGACACAGGATGAATTAGAGATGATTAACAGAGGAAAGACACTAGACTTAAAGGGGTTCAGGAAAGGGGTAATAGCAAGCAAAGTAGTACTTTGCTCCTTGTTTCACTCTTCAAGGGCCTTTAAGCCTCACCTTTGCAGGAAACAGTATACATTGTGCTGCCCTTCATAGGCCTAAGGGAGTTTGGAGACCTTCCCTGCCTTTAATAGGCTTAACATCATCACGTGGAGCCCATGGTGGGAGAAGCTTGCCAAAAGGTCAGAACAGGAAGGAGCAGAGCAGACAAAAATAAAAGCTAGAACACAAGCTGGGACCAGGCAGAGCTAAGAGAGAATGTTTGTGATGTTGGCACTGTGTCTGTTGTTCTGTGTTAGTGTTACTTTGTCAGACAGAAGCGCTCTGTCTGTTGATTTATGTTGATTTCTCAGACAGAAAGTGAATTGAGGTGATAGTGTTGGCAATGTGTGTGAATACTGTTGTAGCCTTGTTGAGCTTTATTTTCCTAGAAACAGAAACTGTGAAGATCTTGGGGTGGAGCCCCCATGAACTGCATTATGGAACAGGAATGGAAAGCTGCCTACCTATGAATCCAGGCAGCAGTCAGATGAATCCAGGCAAGAGTTAGGAGCATGGAAGAGAAGCCCCTGGGGTTTGGAAGCCAGCCTCCATTCAAGAGGAAAGAGAACTTTACTTGGGTACTCAGTAGTGACTGATGACATTGTAACTTATTGTGACCTAGGGGTGAATGGCCATTGTACTTTCCACTCCCCCTTAAAGATGATTAGCTTAAGGATGATTGCCCCTTAAGGATGATTGACTTAAGGATGATTGGAAGTCAGCCTCCAATCAAGATGAAAGAAGACTTAAATGGGTACTTTATATTGATTGAGGAGATTGTGACTTACTCAATGATATGTTCTGTTTAAGACTATGTGGTCACCTTAGTAATGAGTTGTGTTATATTGTTGTAAATGTTGTGCTTTAGTTTCTTGAATGTTTTGCTTTAGTTTGTTGCTGAATAAATAAAGAGTTCACTATACTATGCAATTAAATCCTTAAAGTTATTCACAGCAACAGTCGGCAGGAGAGCTACTCTTGATTGGCTTTACAAAAGACTTCTGGTAGAGGGTAGAATCTCTGCTGAGAATTGAAGAAAGGCAAGGAAGCCAGGAGGTGAAGATAAGGATCAAGAGAATTACAGGCTTAGAAGACAGAATAGCAAAGAGCCCAGTGTCAATACATTTCAGAGTACTTGGGGGTGAGTAAAGTGTAAAAAAAAACTGGAAAGGTAAAAATAGGGCAGATTAGGAAGGGCTTTGAATGTCAAATAGAGGATTTTATATTTGATAGGGAGCCATTGAAGTTTATTGAATGGGGGGATGATATGGTCATACCTATGATTTAAGAAGCTCAATTTGACCTGTAAATGGAGAATGTACTGAAATAGGAAGAGACTTGGGTTTTCCATTACTTTTAGTAGCCTCTTGACTTGTCCTTCATAATCTGTCTTGACTACAGTCATAACCATGCCAAGTAAGTGTAAGGCATGGGAATAATTTTGTTGCCTTTTACAGAAAACTAATCCCTATTGTAGATAAACAGGAAACTTTGGAACCGTCCCAACTGGGTATTCAGGATAATTATTTCTATTTTTGTTACTCTGTGTGCCAATTAATAATTATGATGTATAAACCACACAGTGTACCTGTGCATTGGCATTATTTGCCTGGAGTCATTAGGAAAGAATGTAGGAAGTACAGGAATTTGGTGATGGGGAGGTGGGAGGACAAAAGTCACTAGATGAATAGTAATAGTTTGTGGAGAGGGAAGGACAAAGGTCGACATTTCCACTCAACACTTGAAATGAAATGAAAGGCTTACTCCTAAAATGATTAGCAGGGACTCGGGCTAATGATCTGGTATATTAAAGGAATAGGAATTTTAAAACTTTCTGATCATTATTCAAGACAGAATTTACACTAAATTCAATTCAAAAGTCAGATTTAATGCCTAAGGGTAAATTACAAAAAGTCAAACTAGCTCCTGGGGCTATGAACTAAAAGAGTTTAACAATTCCTCTTCTACTCTAGGGAAAGAAGGGGTAAGAGCCTCTAAAGACTCAAATAGTCCTAAAGAGTAACCAGTAGTGACAGAGAACAGTAGATAATAAAACCGACTGAGAGAAAAGATTAGTATAGAATCCACCATTAATAGGGAAAGCAGCAGTTTACCCTTTATAGACCAGTGACATCTCCAAGGTCACCCTGAGAATATCACACAGGGCATTATCCCAGGCCCTCTTTTCTTGTCCCTCTACACTGTTCCACTTACTGATCTCATCATCTTCTATGAGTTCAATTATCATCTTGAATATGGTTCTCAGTTCTAGCTTTAACCTTCTGACCTAACTTTTCATACCTGTCTTTGGATGATGGGGGTGAGCAAATAAGTATAGACAAACAACATCTTGGACCAAAAAGTACCTCCTTAGAAAAGTTTTAAATCCCCTCTCCACATCGTAATCTTAAACTTCCTGTTACTTCCAGAACCTTGGGTAGTGATCACCCTGGGCCAGTCATCCACACCAAAAAGAGAAATATTATTTGAACTGGAATTACCTTATTCCTTAGAACACTTGCCATTCTGTTGGCTAAGATGCAACACACACACACACACACACACACAACCCCTAGTTTACTCCCATTCTTGATGAGGCCTACAAGTGACATGAGGGGACACAATAAAATCCAACCCAATATAACTATTGTTTGAGAGAACTGCTGTAGCTGGTGAAATCTCGAACAGATGCTGTAATTCTACCTGAGTTATAGACATGTAAGCCTGTGCTTTTCTGTTTGGAATATTGATGTTTAGAGGGCAGACCCAGGTTAACAGCATCTCCTTCTATGTACAGAATTGTTTGATTTAGAAAAAAAATATCTGGGATAAGCAATGAAATACTGAGGATTCAGTGTAGCAATATAAACCTTGGATTTTAGGGTCAGAGGGTCTATATTCAAAATACAGCTCTGCTACGTCCTATCTGTGTTACTTTGGGCATCTTGTCAACTTGAGTTTCCGCAACTGTAAAATGGGAGGGAAGGTTGGACTAGATATCTTCTGAAGTCCCTTACAGTTTTAAATCCATGATCCTATGAATTACTTGGAGAAGGAAATGGCAAAGCCGCCAGTATCCAATAGGCAACAGGTGATATGGGACTGAAGCTCAGGAAGCTAGGCCTGGATAGACATATAGAGTCATGAGTCACCTGCAAAGAGATGATAGTTAAACCCATGTGAGCTGATAAGAGAGGAAGAGGAGGAAGGAAGGAAGGAAGGAAGGAAGGAAGGAAGGGAGGGAGGGAGGGAGGGAGGAAGGAAGGAAGGAAGGAAGGAAGGAAGGAAGGAAGGAAGGAAGGAAGGAAGGAAGGAAGGAAGGAAGGAAGGAAGGAAGGAGAGAGAAAGAGAATAGAAGAGAGGACCCAGGACAGAACCTTGATATAAACAAATAATTAGGGGTGTGACACAGGATAATGAGCCAGCAAAAGAGACAGAGAAGGAGCAGTCAGACAGGTAGACAGGATAACCAGAAAGAGTAGTAACCCAACTGGCCAGAGAGGAGAAAGGATCGAGGAGAATCGGGTGGTCAACAGTATCACGTGCGGCATAAAAGTAGAAAAGGATGAGGACTGAGAAAAGACTGTTAGAGCTGGCGATTCAGGGATCATTGGTGACTTTGGAGAAAGGCAGTTACAGATGAGTGAAAAGGTGGGAAGTTAAACTGTAAATGGTAGACGAATGAGGGAAAGGAGACGAAGTGTAGGGAGTGAGTATAGATGACTTTTGAATTCAACTAGGAAGGGAGGAGAGATACAGTATAATAGCTCGAGGAAATGGTAGGATATAGTGAAGGATTTTTTTTTGTTGCTATTTTTGTTTTGTTTTTTTAAGCATGGGGGCAGGATGAAGACAAGACAAATTAGTTCAAGTTAAATTTTACACAATAGCATGCAACATGCAGTTCTCCAGAAGTCTGATATTTTCTCGTTGTGTCCAAATTCTCCCTCTAATAGGAACTTTTTTTTAAGTATGGAGAAGATTTGGCAGTGTGCAATACTGAACTTGAGTTAAAAGACCTTAAGCTCCCTTGGTTAAAATTTCCCCATTTATAAAATGAGAATAATAATATTTGCAGCTCCTACTTGGCAGGGTTGTGAAGAAACTGCCTTGTAGACATTACAGTGCTATGTAAACATTAATTATTACTATTAATCATTTCTCTGAGTCCCAGTTAATGTACCCATAAAGAGAGCACTGGACTCTAGTCCATAAGTAAACTTCCAGCTATGACTATAAACAGTTCTGGATGATGTTGTCCACCAATAAGAACAATTAATGCACGTCAGTCATCTCTTAGCAATCCCTCTGCAATTTGGGATTTCCTTGGCATCTTCTCTGTGATAGTGGTAAACACTTTGCTTTTTTTTTTTTTTTTTTGGAGAGGGGAGGGCAGGGCAATTGGGGTTAAGTGACTTGTCCAAGGTCATTCGGCTAGTAAGTATTAAGTGTCTGAATCCAGATTTGAACTCAGGTCCTCCTGACTCCAGGGTCAGTGCTGTATTCACTGAACCACCTAGCCACCCCATAGCAAACACTTTGGATATAGACTCTTATGGAAATTTGATGTTAATTAACACATGGCCATCAAACAAGTTTATCTTAATTACTCTATCTTTTAAAAAGTAATTTTATGGATATATTCTGTTTCTATTTCACCTAAATTTCAACCCCACCCCCATTCCTTTCCCTCTCCTCTCTCTAAGAACCATGCCTTGGTACAAAGCTTTTTTTTAAAGAAGAGGAACAAAGAGCCAGCAAAATAAATCAATATATCCCCCAAAATCTAACATTATATACAATGTGCCAAATCAATGGACCCTCCCCCAAAGGAGTAGGGGAGATGGCTTTTCATATCTCTTCTTTGGAGTCAATCTTGTTCTTTGTAATCTTTTATCATTGATTGTGTGTGTATGTATTTGTGAGTAGTGTTCTTTCTATTTGCATTGTTGCAGTCATTGTGTATATTGTTTTCTTAGTTGCACTTTCATTCTGTATCAGTTCATGTAAGTTTTTCCATGCTTCTCTGTATTCATCATATTTGTCATTTCTTATGTCATAATAACAGTCTAATATATTTATGTATCATGATCTGTTTAACCATTCCCCAATCAATGGGTCTCTAATTTCTTCCCAACATTTTGATACCATAAAAAGTGTTGCTATAAATATGTTGGCATATATAGAACTTTTTTATTTTTTTTTGAGAGCAATTGAGGTTAAGCGACTTGCCCAAGGTCACACGGCTATTGTGTGTGTGTGTGTGTGTGTGTGTGTGTTAAGTGTCTGAGGCCGCACTTGAACCCAGGTCCTCCTGACTCCAGGGCCGGTGCTCTATTCACTGCACCACCTAGCTGCCCTTAACTTTTTTATTTTTTACCAGTGATCTCCTTGAGGTAGAATATTGGCAGTATTTGAGTTAGGAAAGAATTTCCCATTAGCTCCTCTGACTACTACCCCTCAACCCTCTTCCCTTGAAAATAAAAATAGGTTTTCTAAAGAGACTCCTTAAGCTTTGGTTGGCTAAGTCATAAGTGCTATCATTCTCACACCAGGCACAAGTTCTCACTGCACTTCTCATCCCCAATCTTAAAAGCAGAGAATTAATTACCAAGATTTAATTTGCTTTGCAAGATCACCCACTCATTTCTGCTGCTGAGTGACACACTCTGAAGCTTTATCTAAAAGAATGAAAATTAGCCCAGGCTGGCAGAATTGACCCTGAGGATCTTGGGTGAAACTGCCACTTTCCTTTTTTAATCATGTGGGGGTTTCTTCCCACCTACTGGCTAATTTGCAAAATCCAATCATTCTTAGCAAGTCTTTCGACCAACTCTCAGTTCAGCAGTTGGCCTTTTGAATTTAGTATAAACCTGAGAACTCTGATGGAGGCCAGGAATACAGAAATCATTAACATTCTTTTCTGAAGATTTTAGGAAACCACACCACAGAAGAAGAGACAGATGCAGAAATACGTCAGGATGATTACTGATATATTTGCCAGGGGGTCAATAAATAGTCCAGAGATATTTGCTAGCATAAAAAGAGAAGGGCTGCACAAATTGGAGGAGCTTTTATTTGATCTCTTCTTCTGCTAAAAGTCTACTACTAATAGAAATGGATTGATATTTATCATTTATTTGGGTTCTTTGTTTATCAAGTCTTTTTCCCACAATAGTACTTAAGCATAAGATCCTGGATACTGAGCACAAAAGAATCAGAGATCATCTAGTACAATCACATTTTACTGATGAGGAAACTGAGACCTAGAGAGGTCATGAATTACCCTGGGTCACAAAGATACTCACAGAGCCAGGATTCCCAAATTCTTTTCCTTCAGCAACCTGAAGTTTGGTCAGTGTCTTCTGTCTTGAAGGTAGAAGCCAGAAGCACCTGAAGTGACTCTAGAACTTGAAAAAACCTGAAGCAGGTCCAAAGACTTAAAAACACTGAAGGAATTCCCCTCTCTCTCCCTTTCTACCCCTCTGTCTCTGTCTCCCTCTCCCTATCTCTCTGTCTCTCTCTTTTTCTCTCTCTCCTCTCCCCTACTGGTGGGTTTGGGGACCAGGTTTACACACGAGACTTTTCAGGTACACATACAACACTGAAAGAATACATAGAGACTCAGGGAAAGCAAGCCAGTTTACCATATGTCACAGAATTGTCCTGCTTTGCCTCAAAAAGCTTTCACTTGGCTTCTTCCTTTTCTTCTTTCCAACCTAATTTGCTCTGAAGTCAGAATATAAGAGACAATTTAGGTGGTACAGCCAAGGGATCTGGGTCCTCTTTGATTTCTTATGCTCCTTAGAGAAAACCTCCAATTTGAAGAGAGAAGTTGATGTTCTCATTAGGGTTATTGGCAGTGCCTTCCGCTTCTTACATTTCAAATTAGTTCTCTATCTCCCTGACTGTTAACAATTTGGGTAACATCTATGAACTGAATAGAGCTTTGAGGACAGATTTGATCAATTAATTAGTACAGAATGGTGTTAACATATTTGTATCAATTAAGATATATATACATATATACACACCTATATATTAAAAATATATAGGTATCTAAAGGCAGGTAAAATTTTATCAAAGGCATTTGTCCAAATAGGAAAAGAATCTTTTATTAAAGATAAAAGATAATTTCTCTTTTCATTATAACATAATAGATAATAGATCAGGTAATTTCAAAATAATAGTTGTTCAATGCAACAGCTTTTAAAGTCTTATGTCATCCAAATTGTCTCTCTTATTTTATGTAGTTTTCTATGGTCCTTTGTTTGATTAAATGTAATTCTCTTTCCAATATGCCAGACTCCCTCCAAAACTTCTGTATGGTCATATCAACCACAATACCATATTCTGTTCTAAAGCAAGGATTTATAGCAAGGATCTGATGATGTTTTTCACAGCTATGGGTACCCAAGATGGAGTGATAATAGCACTATACTGTGTTCCAATTGATTTCTCAGGATGTCATCATTGAAACACAAGAAAGATTGATTTTGTAGATATAAAACTCCAAAACAATCAGCCATTAACTAAGCAGAAATATTGGGAAACTACCAAGGGGTAGAGGGACAAAGAGGAAGAAAGAAACAGGACAAGGGACTTTAGTGTTTGTTTGCCAGAATGTTGGCCAGAATCCTATTGTGAAGATTCCTCTAAGAATCATTACTTAAAGTAGTTCCAAACCCAATTTGATGTCAATCTTATTTATTTTACTAGGGACTAAATCACAGATTAGTCAGTATGAAGCAGGAAGTAGGCCAGCACTAAGTTTCTTCCCAGAGATGCCTGGATACTCCCTTTTTCTAAATACTTTTTCTAAAATTCCTTCTGGAGGCTGTTTCTTCATTCAGGGTAACAGAATCATTATGGTTAGATTTTTGTCATATTGATTTAAAGGCAGCAGTATTGGAATAGCCAACTATAATGGGGGACTGACCAATGAAGGATCAGTCCTGAGAGATCGACAAGGCTATTTCTGAAAATGCCTTATGATGAGGAATTCAGGGACCCAACTCTGCACTTTAAAGCATATATAGATAATCTATGACTGTATCTGGTCTGCCAATTATATGGTGAAGAAATTGCCTTTTGATTAGCTTCTGACCTAAAATTGAGCCTTCATGCAAAAAGCATCAATGACTTGACATAGTTCTTTTCCCCACCTGGTTGCATCTGAGTCAGGAGACAAGGGCTGCTAATACAAGTGTCCTATACTTCCTACCAATGTCAACAGGAAGCCAAAGGCATGTATGACCATGCTATTACTTCTGTCCCTGATGTGTCTATTCTCTCCTGCTTTAGGTGAAAAGGTATTAGAGATAGAACAGGCTAGGTGTGACCTTGAAAGCTTTGAAAGGTCAGAAGAGCCCCAGGGATCCAGGCATGGCCATCTATGCCAGGGTATGTGGGCATCCCAACCCATTGAGGAGTAAAGCCCTGAGTGCCCTGCTTGATCCACTGTAGCAGAAGACTGAAAGTAGCCAGGAAGAAGTGAATCATCCCTCATCAATACTGCAATCTGAAAGGAACTTGGTAGGGGCTAATGCTTTGTAAGAACTGTTTCAAATTTGGGTCTACTCTTCCTAGGCACTGAAGCGGTATAAAAGGAGATTGTGACCCCAGGTGTTGGGGGAAGGTGTACTTGTGTTCTTACTCTATCGACTCATTAAATATCACTTTGTAAAAACTAATAGATGTTAATTGGAAAGACATTGGGATGCTAATAAAGCGTGATTGCCATTGGGAAGAGTACACCAGAATGGGAGCTTAAGCCAACAGCACCAGAAAAAGATATCCCTAAGCCCTCAGGGATACCCTAGAACCCTAAAGGGACCTTGTGGTCAGCAGCAGTCTTCTGGGGGACCTGACTTGTCACAGGGAGCGAAAGTTGGGCTAAGAACCCCCAGAACTCATGTAATGGCTACCTACCTAAGGCTTCTGGTTATCTGACAATCTCACTGCTGTGTAGATAGACCACAGATGATAAATTTGATTAAACATTACAGTTGGTACAGATCTGCAGTAGCAGATCTATCACTAAATATATGGGCAGTCTTAGTAGTAGTGGTTACTGTGGACAGCTGAAGCTGGTTTTAAATAATGAGCTCCCTAAGGACAAAAACCATGTTCCTTCCTTTTGTCAGACTGAAATGTTCAGCACAGTGACATGTTCTTTAGCCTGGAGGGAGTTGAACAGAAGTCTACCTCTTTGGAATACTTGGATACTTGTTATGACATCCTTAAGATGGAATAGGTGGGAGCAGGTCAAGAGAACTTAGATTCAGAGTACATTATGAAGTGTTGGGTTTGGAGCCTATGACCTTGGGTTTTACTCCCTGTGTGACCTGAGGCAAGTCATTTCTCCTCTTATCTGTGAGATGAAGGATTTGGACAATATGACCTCAGATGTCACTGCCAAGTCTAAATTTTTGATCCCATGACTGGGGAAACAGAGCATATACATGAAGTCAAGATCATCCCTGTATTGATTCGAGACCAAGCAGACAAATCAGAATCAGGCAAAATAAGCTTGATGTTCAAAAAACCAGGAAGGTAGTGGGAAATAAGGGAAGCAAAGTCATTGATAGAATGGAACAAGCCAGGTTGAACAGCTATGTAACACCAACAGCAACTGTGGTTGATTCATGATGAGGGTTCAAAGCCTGGCTCTGTCGTTCACTAACTAGGTTATTTACCAAGTTGCTTTTACTTTCAGTCTCTTCATCTATAAAATGAGAAAATTCAGCTAGATGACCCCTAAAGTCCTTTGCAGATTTAAACTTTTTTTGCTCTGTCATTTTAGTCATGTTCGACTCTTTGTGACCCCATTTTTGGAATTTTCTTGGCAAAGGTCATGGTGTGATTTGCCATTTCCTTCTCCAGCTCATTTTACAGACCAGGAAACTGAGGTAAACAGGGTGATGTGACTTGCCCAGTATCAAGTAGCTAGTTAAGTGTCTGAGCACAGACTTGAACTCAGGTAGATGAGTCTTCCTGACTTTACTCTATCCACTGAAACACCTGACTGCCCTAGCTTTAGACTTAGGATCCTCTGAACAAGGAAAAGACATCATCGCAAAAATCCCAGAGTTTGAATCGGGCCTCAAAGGCCCTTCAATCCAACTTCTACCCAAACAAAAATCAATTAATTAATGTTCATCCAGTCTTTCTTTGCTTTAGATCTCCAGTGAGGGGAAGCCCATTACCTGCTGAGGCAGTCCATCAGGGCCTCAGGACAATCTAATCACAAGGGAGTTTTTCTTCGTATCAAATCAAAATCTACAATATTTATCCATTACTTTTAGTTACAAATGTCTGGGGCCAAGTAGAATACATGGCAGCCTTTCAAATTTGTGAAGAGAGAGAGCTATTACTTCATTTCCTCCTCACTATCGCCAGGCCTTCTCTCCTCTCTCTCTCTCTCTCTCTCTCTCTCTCTCTCTCTCTCTCTCTCTCTCTCTCTCTCTCTCTCTCTCTCTCTCTCTTTCTCTCTCTCTCAAGTGACTTGTCCAGGGTCACACAGCTAGTAAGTGTCTGAGGCCAAATCTGAACTCAGGTCTTCCTGACTCTTGGGCCAGTTATCCCGGGCGCCACCTAGCTGCTCCAGGCCTTCTCTTCTTGAGTATGAACATCCCTATTTCCTTTAACAGATCTTTCTATGGCATAATCTAGAGATCTATTTCCATTCTCAGCATGTTTCACTGGTCACTTTCAAGATTATTAATGTCCCTTCTAAAGTGCAGCTCCCAGAATTAAAAGAAGCTCTCCAGATGTTGTCTGAACACGAGGTCGGATGTGACCCAGCAGGACTACAGTCCTCTCCCTCCCCACCCTAGAACTGAACATCATACTTCTCTCAATGTTGCCTAAGATTTCATTAGCCTACTTGTTCACCATACCATGCTGATGATTTACTGAGCTTGAACTGACTTAAGACTCTTTCTGTCTTCTGTATGCCAATTGCTACCTGGCCTTGCTTTGCTCTGATCCTTCTGAAGTTTATCTTCAAAGAGGGAAGAGAATGGGATCAGTCAATTATAGGTCAGTGAGGAAGGGGAAAAAGGGAAGAAAAACCTAGATCAGGCATTCGAAAAGTGAGGTCCAAGGACCCCTAGGGATGCTAGAGGCCCTCTCAGGGTGGCTGCAAGGTCAAAACTCCTTTCATAATAAATAGTCATTTTGTGCCTGTTAAAATACTGCTCTCCCTTTTCCAACTACATAGCTGCATGATATCAGCTTTATTTATATACTTCAACCAAAACAATATATAGCCACAGATTGAGTGCAGAAATGGTTACGAGAATCTAGCTGTCTTCTATTAAGCTAAGAATTAAAGGGATTTGCAAAAGTAGTAAAACAATATCACTCCTCACAAATATTTTTTGTTTTGGAAAATATACATTTTCTTAAGTATATATGTTATTTATGTTAACATGTAATGGTTTATTCTAATTTCATGAATTAATAAAATATTTTTAATTTCAAATATAGTAAATATCATACCACATAAATGAAAGCTCTTTGGGGGAAGTCCTCAATGATTTTTAAGAGGGAACCTGAGACCAATAAGTTTGAGAACTGTTGGCCTAGATGATTCCTAAAGTCTCTTGTCTAATTTACTGTGTTATTTTCTTACTTTCCTTTTTTTTTAAAAAAAAGGTAAACTTTAATGGGACTCTCCATTTAATGATGAGGCTTCTCCTCTGGTGAAGATGACCTGGACATTGCTCTCTCTGCATTATCAGAGATAAAATGATCTGCAGAAGCACCACTAGATGCAGGTGGCAACTTAGTTTTCTCCTTGAAGTCTGTGATAATGACTGTCAGATTTCCAGCCTCCACTTCCAAATGCTGAGCTGCTCCAATCCACATTTTTTAATCATGACCTTGTTTTCTTATGACTGTTCTTTCTGCTAGTTGTTTCTTTTTCACTTTTTTTCCTTTTCTAATTTATCTTTTTTTTCTTTCCCTGATGGGTGGGGGCACAAATTTCTGGGTAATGCTGTGCAACCAACTGAGATCCAGGTTAAGCTTTCCTAGTGGAGGTGCCCTTCCTCACATTACCCATCATGCATTTGAAAGCCGTGGCACTGTTTTGAAAGGTGCAGACACTACAATCCCAGTATCCCTACTCAAAGGATGGCTTTGTTACTTCAGCCTTGTAGGTCTCTTCTGAATGTCTCCCATAACTTGGCTAAAAATATAACCTGGAACTCTGCCACTTGCTTGGTGTTTGTCAATAAAAATGATACGTGTTGTTATTTTCTAAGAGATCTTTGGTGTCCCAGTGAGGGAACTCCTTCTACCAACATGGTTATGTAATTGTTTTGCAATATATAGAGTTGACTGAGGCACTGAGAGGTTAGGTAATTTGCCCTGGGTCTCACAATTCATACGTGTCAGAATGGACACTGGAACACAGGCCTTCCTAGTGAGATTTGAAGACCACCTCCCTATCTAAAGCAATACTCTCTCTCTTTTTCATTCCCTCCCTCCCTCTCTCCTCTCTTCTCTGTCTCTGTCTTTGTGTGTCTCTCTCTTGCCTCCATCTCCCTCATCTCCCTTCCCTTTCTCTCTGTCCCTCCCTCCCTCTCTCCTCTTTCTTCTCTCTCTCTCTCTCTGAACCTCTGTCTCTGTCTGTCTCTGTGTCTGTCTCTCTGTCTTTCTCCATCTGTCTTTCTGTCTGTCTTTCTCCATCTCTCTGTCTCTGTCTCTTTCTGTGTCTGTCCTCTGTCTGTCTCTATCTCTCTGTCTCTCTATCTCTGCCTCTCTGTATCTATTTGTCTCTGTCTTTGCTTCTCTATGTCTGTCTCTGTCTTTCTGTCTCTCCCTCTATTTCTCTTCCTTTCTGTTAAAATTTCAGTGTTAAATAATGTCAGCGTTAAGAGTTGGCAAAGCACATTAAATATATTATCTCTGAATCCTCATGACAGCCCTGAGTTGTTACTGTCACAGACATTATTATCTTATTATACCCATTTTACAAAAACTGAAGGTCAGGGAGTTGACCTGACTTGCCCAAGGTCACAGTTCACAAGTAGTAGAACCAGGCAAAGATTAACAGAAGCCCCTAAAGGCCTTTTGAGATACAGACAATTGACACACTCCTGAAATATTGTGCTATCTGGCTTTGTGCTAGTGTAAATCAGTTTGCTTTATATTTAGCAGCTGAAGTCCAAAAATAAATGAGTGCAGTCAAAAATGTATCTCCCACCCCCAAAGCACAAGGAAAAGTCCTTAATTAGGTGTTGAATTAATTAATTGATATAGGAACAGAGGAAAAGTGCTAAGGAACTGAAAAGGAAATGTGAGTTTCTTTTATGTGGAAGAGAAGCAAGGGAAACAACATTGACACAAAAATTAATAAAACTTTTGGGAGGTTTGGAGAAGAAGTGGATAGAGGGCCAGCCTTGGAGTAGGAAGGACCTGGATTCAAACTCACATTCACAGCACTGTCCCTAGGCACCTCTCTAGGACTGTAAGCTACAGGTAAGTTGTTCATAGGTGGAGAGTCTCAGTCTACACTGATGAAATAACTGGTCTGAACTGGGAAGGAATGGAAGGACATAGAAACTAGATATGGCTCTGATTTCTTCTATACCCCAAGGACAGGTTAACTTTGGCACAGTGTCAGTAAGAGAGGGTATTCTCTGATGGAACATCTATTGAGTGGTGATACATTTTAGAATCATAGCCAAAAGAATGAGTGCATTGGGCCCCCCTGAATGCTATGGCATCAGTCCATTTGAGGATTCTAAGATACTTATGAGATACCCCACCCTACTTGTTTATGAGACAAAGACAATAAGTAGAAGTTAAGCATAAATTAGAGAATTTGGTTTTATTTAGGATTTCTGGGGCAGTCATGTAAACCTTGTGTCCTTAGGACATTCTTCTTGTGTTAAATCAGGAGTAGAGAGGGCAAAGAGGAAGAGAAAGAGGAGGAAATATTTAGTCTCCCTAGAAGGAGAGAAAGGGAGAAAGAAAGAGGGAGGGAGGAAGAAAGAAGCAAGGAAGGAGGGAAGGAAGGGAGGGAGGGAGGAAGGAAGAGAGAGAGGGAGAGAGAAAGGGAAGGAAGGAAGGAAAGAAGGAAGGAAGGAAGGAAGGAAGGAAGGAAGGAAGGAAGGAAGGAAAAAGGCCTTTAGGGGCCTTTCTGCTCACACCACAAAAATTGCTTTCTCCTCTGCCTATACATAGAACTAGCCCTGTATCTCAGCTTTACAGGTGACCCTGAAAAAATATCTAACCTCAAGGTCACTGAAAAGGGCATGAGAAAGGAAATTCCATTTGGGTGTGTGGGCTAAAGAAAGCTATACCAAGAGATAATATATACAGTGCCTCCAATACTGTAAATAATACTGAAAGGCAGCTGAACTCAGATTAAATGCAATGTGCATTCTTGGTCCCAGTAAATAGCTGAAGAAAAACATTTCCCTTCTCTCTGTAGAGAGGTAAGAGACTATAAATGTGGAATGCTATCAACATAGCCAGTTTTACTTAACTTTTTTCTTTGTTAGAAAGGAAGTTTCTTCAGGGAAATGATAAATGTTGGAGAAGATGTGGGAACATTGGAACACTAATGCATTGTTGGTGGCATTGTGAACTGATCCAACCATTCTGGAGAACAATTTGGAACTATGCCCAAAGGGTTATAAAACTGCATACCCTTTGATCCAACAATACCAATACTAAGTCTGTATCCCAAAGAGATCATAAAAAAGGGGAAAGAACTCACTTGTACATAAATATTTATAGCAGCTCTTTTTGTGGTGACCAAGAATTGGAAATTGAGGGGATGCCCATCAATTGAGGAACAGACAACTTGTTCAGACAAGTTGTGGTTTATGAATGTAATGGAATGCTATTGTACCATAAGAAATGATGAGCAGGTGAATTTCAGAAAAACCTGGAAAGACTGATGCCGAGTGAAATGAACAGAACCAGAAGAATATTGTATACAATAACAGCAACATTGTGCAATGACCAACTTTGATAGACTTATCTCTTCTCAGCAATGCAATGATCTAATTCCAAAAGACTCATGATGGAAAATGCTATCCACACCCAGAGAAAGAACTATGGAGTCTGAATGCAGATTGATTTTCTCTCTCTTTTTTTCTTTCTTGCAGTTTTTCCCTTTTGTTCTGATTTTTCTTTCACAACATGACTAATGTGGAAATAGGTTTAATATGATTGTACATGTATTATTTTTTTTTGCTTTTTGGAGGGCAATTGAGGTTAAGTGACTTGCCCAAAGTCACACGGTTAGTAAGTGTGTCAGGTGTCTGAGGCCAAATTTGAACTCAGGTCCTCCCGACTCCAGGGCCGGTGCTCTATTTGCTGTGCCACCTAGCCACCCATCAATATATTATTATTATTGCTTTTTGGAGGGCAATTGGGGTTAAGTGATTTGCCCAAGGTCACATGGCTAGTTTTTGTGTTAAGTGTCTGAGGCTGGATTTGAACTCAGGTCCTGATTGTACATGTATAATCTATATCAGATTGCATGCTGTCTTGGGCAGGGGGAAGGGGGAAAACTTTAGAACTCAAAATCTTATAAAAGTAAACATTGAAAACTAAAAATATATAAATTTAATAATAAGCAAAAATGAAAGGAAGTTTCTTTTCTCTTCTTCTTCTTCTTCTTCTTCTTCTTCTTCTTCTTCTTCTTCTTCTTC